>NW_015165847.1:352587-370442 GCF_001447785.1 Gekko japonicus | reverse complement strand
AAACCAAATGACAACATAATTCTAATGCTATCCATATTCAAGAAAGCACAAGTGAACCCAGAGTTACTTACTTCCAAAAACATGTGTTAAGGAATGGGATGAAATTCACTTAACTGTTGCTTGGACATATATGATAATTAATGCCACAAAAGGATCTGCAGAGGAAGGTAATGGCAAACCACCTCTGCTTTTCACTTGCCATGAAAACACCTTGCTGGGATGGTCATAAGTCAGTTGCGACTTGATGGCACTTGTATATGTATAATTAATCTACTATATTTATTAGCTAAAAACCAATGACTACATGATTTTTGGGGGAAAATGCCTCACTCTAACACCTCTGAACCCTGTTTTTCTTTCTGACATTACCCAATGCACAGTTATCAGTGAGAGACTGACTCCCTAAGTGCAACCAACCTAGATTTATATAAACAGCATTCTCTTTCAAGAAGCTCAGGAAGCTGATCCTTTTGGATTTCCACATCCCAGAGGCAATAGTATGCACAATGCTGCACTCTGTGCAGGCTAATTACTTGCCAGGACTAACCCACCACACCTGGTGAGCATGGTAATGCCTTTGGTTGGTTTCAGTCTTTTCAATCTGAATACTGTCAGAAAACCTCCTTCGTACAGCATGATTCAACATCTTGAGAGACAACTTGGGTTGTTCTCCAGGGTTCAGTACAATACCCTATGCTTTTTAGTATCTATGTAAATTTACTAATTGAGATCTGGAGTTACGGAGCTGAGTAGGAATACCAGCCTCCAGGTGGAACCTGGGGATTTCCTGAAATTATAGATAATGTCCAGACTGCAGAGATCAGTTCCCCTGGAGAAAATGGATGCTTTGGATGGTGGATTCTGTGGCATTGTACCCCACTGAGGTCCCTGTCCTCCCCAGGCTCTGCCCCCAAATCTCCAGCAGTTTCTCAACCTGGATCTGGTAACCCTACCTCCTCATCCCCCACCGGTGGTCAGGGGGACCTGGCAACCCTACAGCTGAGTGTCATCAGTATGCTGATACCACTCAGCCATACAATTCTTAATTTCATTCTCTTGATGTAACTCCTGAATCAATGTCTGAAAACCATGGACAAAGAGATGAGTGGAACTGCAGAAAAATTACAGTGTTATAGATAGCTATGAGGGAGAAATATTTAATGTGTTTAATCTATGGCACTGTGCTGTTATGAAGATGATGGGAGGAACTTTACCTAAGAATGCAGTCCCCAACTCATACAGATACATTTTTGTTAAGCAAAAAAATCACTAGTAATATACTGTACTGAGCAGAAGCTGCATGGCTTCACTTTTCCAGTTGTGAACCATTATGGATGGAATTTGTTATTAGAGATTTATATGCACCCCCGAACAACACATTAAAAATATTTTAAAACTATATATTAAGAAGTGTTTAGGCTGCAATCTGATTTATGGTTTTCAGTGAAATAATAATGGAAAGTAATGAAGGGGGGAAGTAATTTGTTCAGGACTGGAACAAGAATTGCATTAAGAGTAGAGTGTTGCTAAGTGCCAGTTGGCTGAGGTATTCAAGATGGTCACAGTGGAATAAAGAAATCACTTTGGGAAAAGCTTGTAAAAAGTCTAAATAGGGAAAGTGAGAGGTTAAAAAAGAAATCCGTACACAAGAATGATATTGAATAAATAAATTAGGTTTGACTTAAGAGATCCAGTTGAAAGGGTTAAAGCAAGAGCTCCATGCAAAAATAAGTTCCTGGTTTGCTAGGAGAATGAGAGGATAGGGTTGATGAAAACAAAATGGTTAATGAAAGTTGGCAACGAGATCACATGTTTCTCTCTCTCTCTCTCTCTCTCTCTCTCTCTCTCTCTCTCTCTCTCTCTCTCACACACACACACACACACACACACACACACACACACACAACTCATTTGTCCCTGAATTTGCCCAGAGAACGATTCAATTACAGGTTATATGTAGAAAGCACTGTGTGGCCATCTACAAGAGTAAGGTGTAAATAAGACATAAACATCCTTTACACAGAGTCATATCTAGAGATGCCATTTCCTAGTTTTTGGAAGGAGAGCTCCATTCAATCCTTCTTGGTTCCCATCACTGTTCGAATGAGCAGAATGGGGGAAACAAGGGGCAAAATGCAATTGTGTGACACCTTGACACCATCTCCGGCTGAAAATCTGGCAGTGATGTGAAGAAGAAGAAGAGAAGAGATTGGATCTATACCCTGCCCTTCACTACCTGAAGGAGTCTCAGAGCGGCTTACAAACTCCTTTCCCTTCCCCTCCCCACAACAGACACCCTGTGAGGTAGGTGGGGCTACGAGAGCTCTGACAGAAACTGCTCTTTTTCAAGGACAGCTCTTATCAGAACTATGGCTTGCCCAAGGTCATCCAGCCAGGTACGAGTGGGGAATCAAACCCGGTTCTCCCGGATTAGAGTCCGTACACTTAACCACTACACCAACCTGGCTGTCTAGGAATTTAGGAATCCTCTGGAATTCTATGGATGCTCTAGGAATCCTCTGGATTTCTATGGATGCTCTAGGAATCCTCTGGATTTCTATGGATGCTCTAGGAATCCTCTGGATTTCTATGGATGCTCTAGGAATCCTCTGGATTTCTATGGATGCTCTAGGAATCCTCTGGATTTCTATGGATGCTCTAGGAATCCTCTGGATTTCTATGGATGCTCTAGGAATCCTCTGGATTTCTATGGATGCTCTAGGAATCCTCTGGATTTCTATGGATGCTCTAGGAATCCCCTGGATTTCTATGGTCAAGCCACAGAGATCTGTGGGATTCTTAAGATTGTCGCCACAAGACTTTAAGTTTTTCAGCTGGACATGATGTTACAGTATTATTGTCTACCATCGGATTGTTTTAACTGTGAATAAGTATTTATAGGGTGTGTAGTGATTATTTATATCTATGTCTATTTGTTGTATTTATATTATTTATTTATCTATTTATCGCATTTGTATCCCACACACTTAGGGCAGGTAACATCATAATGTCATTTACAATATAGTCAATAAAATTCTGCTTACTGTATAATCAATAAAATTTAAAATTATTAAAAATTTTAACTAAAAGGTTAACAAAAATGGTGACACAATGTTCTGTTGGTTCCATCAGCTGGATAGATGACAATCATAACAATTCCATTAGGGCCACTTTGCAGGGCCGCTTTGCAGGTGAAGCTATGTGATTGAGCGTCCATCACCTCAACCAAAGGCCTGGTGGAACAGCTTCATTTTGCAGGCCCTGCAGAACTATAATAAGTCCTGTAGGGCCCTGATCTAAAGTGGGAGCTTATTCCACCAGGTGGGGGCCAGGACAGAAAAAGCCCTGGCCCTGGTTGAGGCTAGACGGATGTCCTTTGGGCCAGGGATAACCAGTAGATTTTGCTCAGCAGAGCACAAGGCTCTCCAGGGGGTGGCATGGGGAGAGGCGGTCCCTCAGATATGTCAGTCCCAGGCCGCTTAAGGCTTTAAAGGTTAAAACCATCACCTTGAAGTGGATCCAATACTCAGTAGGTAGCTAGTGCAAGTGGCAGAGCACCGGCTGAATGCATGCCCACAAAGGTGTCGCAGTCAGTAGGTAAGTCACCACATTTTGCACCAGCTGGAATTTCTGGACCAGATTCATGGGTAAGCCCGTGTAGAGCAAGTTAGAGTAATCCAGCCTGGAAGTGACCATTGCATGGATCACAGTGTCCAGGTCCTGGGCGGAAAGGTAGGGAATCAGTTGCCTGACCCACCAAAGATGGGAAAAGGTAGACCTGGCAACAGTGGTGACCTGGGACTCCATAGTAAGCGAGGCATCCAGAATCACCCTTAGGCTCCTAACCTTCGAGACCAGCACTAACAATGCCCCCCTGAGGTCTGGAAGCCTGATCCTGAACCCAACCTGCCCCAGTCCAGGCACAGGACTTCTGTCTTCGATGGAATAAGTTTCAGCCGACTCTGCTTTAATCACCCAGACATGGCCTCTACAGCCCTGCCCAGATTTTCTGGGGTAGAATCCGGGCGGCCATCCATCAACAGATAGAACTGGGTGTCATCCACATACTGGTTACAACCCAGCCCAAACCTTCCTACCAACTGGGCAAGGAGGCATATATAGATGTTAAACAGCACTGGCAAAAGGATTGCCCCTTGTGGCACTCCACACACCAAAGAGTGCTGCTTGGAGACCCTCTCACCAAGTGCCGCCCTCTGTCCCCAACCATGGAGAAATGAGGAAAAACATTGTAAGGCAGTCCTCCTAATTCCTGTGTTTGCAAAGTGGTGGGTCAATAGATCATAACCGACTGTGTTGAACACTGCTGTCAGATCGAGAAGCACTATCAGCACTAACCTGCCTCAATCAAAATGTCTCCAGAGGTCATCTGCGAGGGCAACCAACACTGTCTCCATCCCATGGTCAGGGTGGAAATCAGACTAGAATGGATCCAGGATTGAGGTCTCATCCAGGAAAATCTGAAGCTGCTCAGATTGGAGGAGAGGTCCTGGCGGAGCAACATGACTTTATCTGCGAAATAACTTGCAAATGCCTCACAGCCAATAGCCAGTTCCCTATTATTTTGCTTGCCTTGAGGCAATTCAGTTAATGATTGAGTAGTTCTAAATAATTGGGCCGGGCAAAAGCTCGCAGACGCAATGAAGCTGCATAGAAATTTGTCTTCGTAGTCTTCACTGCCATCTCATATAAAAGTTCTATAAGATGTTCTTGCCGTTTTGTCACAAGTACACTGCCACCCTTGCTCTAGCCATCTCAGCTCTCTTTTCATCCTCCGTAGCTCCCGGGTATACCATGGAGCGAGTTTGGCCCGAGAGTGGAGAGGATGCCGGGAAGAAATCTCTTCAATGGCTTCAGAGAACTGGGCGTGCCTGGCCTCGACCAGCACATCTAACAAGCTGCCTGGGGGCATCGGCTCCCGCAGAGCATCCTGAAGTTGCTTTGGGTCCATTAGGCTCCTTGGGCGAGCATAAATCTGCTCACTACCTAAACAGGAAGGGCATGGTCTGCTCAGCCAGACCTGTAAGGCAAAATGATCTGACCATGATTCTGTTATTAGTATTATTGTATTGTTGTAACCCACCCTGAGCCTTGCTGTGCTGGGGACGGTGGGCTAGAAGTTAAATATATTAATAAATAAATAAATAAATAAAGATGCCACAATTTCTGCTCATCCCCACTGTGGGAACTTCCCACTGCAGGACCATTAAAGCCTGGCAACCCTTACTTTCTCCTTCAGGCCACTCCTGAAAGATTACTGGCACTGACTGTGTAGGCCTAGCATGGGACACTGAAGAGAGTTTGGCTATCTTGCTGGTGTACTGACCACCTAGTGCACTAGTAGATACCCTGTCCCACCTGTTGGAGGCAGTCTTGGAGGCATGTGTTGGAGCCAGACTCCTAGTCTTGGGTGATCTCAATGTCCATGCTAATGAGGTGCCGCGTCAAAGGCGGCGGACTTGGTGTCATCCATGGCAGCCCTGGGACACTCTTTATTTGTATCAGGTCCCATGAAGCAAGCAGGCCACACACTGGATTTGATCTTTGGGATGGGGATAAATGTGGATAGAGATACCATTGATGTAGTGCCATGGTCAGATCAATTCATCCTGAATGCTTCACTGAGCATCCCAACACCACCCTGTATAGGAGGCAAGCAGATTTATGCTTGCCAGCGGAGACTGATGGATCCAATTGTTTTCCACAATGCTCTGCAGGATCCAGCACCCCTGGTGACTCATTAGATGTGATGGTAGAGGACTGGCATAGCTGTCTTTCTGAAGCCATCAATGAAATCACTCTCCAATACCATATCTGCTTCCATACCAAAGAAACCCCTGGAAAACTATGGAGCTACAAAGGATGAAATGGAGTGGAGATGACTAAAGCATATATGGCGGTGTTCTCGTTATGAAGCTGCAAGAACACCTTACAGGGTGTTTATGAAATCCTACGAGATGGAACAAGTGAAGGGTGGGCTATCCTAAAACAGGAGCTCTTATAAGCTCAAGCTGTCACTATTCCAACAAGAAGGAAACATGGTAGGGGATCCAAGAAGCCAATGTGGATGAATAGAGAATGGCATGATGTGCCAAGGGGGGAAATGACAATTCTGCATCTAGCATTCACTCCACATCTTCTCAACTGGGAGGAAAAAGTGCAGCTCAAAACCACATTCAAATACATTGGGGCAATGCTATACTGACTGCAAAGTCAACCCTGAATGGCCATAAAACAGCCATATATCTATGCAGAAGGCAGCATAAAACCCGATGATCAAAGAAAATAAAAGCAGCATGCAGTCTAGAGAGTACCATAAAATCCAATGATCAAAGGAAGTGAAAGCAGCATGCAATGCAGAGAGGAATTTCTGTTCCAACATGGGTTTCTTAAAACAACGGAGGGAAAAGCCACTGCAGAATCAGCCAAAAGAAATGTTCAAGGAATGGAGGCAAGGACATACCTCTAAAGAAGAGTATCTGCGGGTTGCTAGGCACTGTAGGTCAGCCATCAGAGACGCCAAAGCTCACAGTGAGCTAAAGCTGGCCAGGGAGGCTCACTACAACCAGAAAATCTTCTTCAGATATGTGAGGAGCAAACGCAAGATAAAAGAGGCAATGTGCCTACTGGTGGGTGAAAATGGAGAAACTCTGACAGAGAGAAAGAAGAAAGGCTTAATGCCTATTTTGCCTCAGTTTTTTCCCCTGAAGAAGAAAACAGGCTCATCTACAGATGGTAGTAGTCAAGGCATGGCGTCCGGGCTGCTGGTTGACATGGACAAAAAGGTAGTTGAGAAACACCTGGTTGCACTGAATGAGTACAAATCTCCTGGGCCAGATGGTATGCACCCAAGAGTGCTCAAAGAACTTTCAAGAGAGCTTGCAGAGCCTTTGTCCATCATCTTCCATACCTCTTGGAGGATGGGAGAAATACCTCTTGGAGGATGGGACTTAGGTGGATAGGGAACTAGTTGGGGAACTGCACTCCAAGAGTAGTTGTCAATGGCATTTCATTTGAATGGAGGGGAATGTCCAGTGGGGTGCCAGAGGGCTTGGTTCTGGGCCTGCTACTTTTCAATATTTTTATAAATGATCTGGATGAGGGTGTGGAGGGCCTACTCATTAAATTTGCAGATGACAGCAAATTGGTAGGAGAAGCAAACACACCAGAAGATATAGAATTCAACAAGATCTGAGCATGCTGAAAAAGTGGGCAGATGTGAACAAGATGCAATTTAACAAGGATAAGTGCCACGTTCTACATTTGGGAAACAAAAATGAGGCACATACATACTGGATGGGGGATACACTTCTTAGTAGCAGTGTGTATGAAAAAGATCTTGGGGTAAGGGTGGACTGAAAGTTAAATATGAGTAGCCAGTGTGATGCAGCAACAAAAAAGGCTAATGCAATCTTGGAGTGTATCAACAGAGGCATAACATCCAAATAACAAGAGGTCATAGTCCCGCTGTACACTGCATTGGTCAGGCCACACCTGGAGTATTGTGTGCAGTTCTGGAGGCCTGACTTCAAAAAGGATTTGGACAGAATGGAGCACATGTAGAGAAGAGCGACAAGGATGACTGGGGGCCTGGAGACCAAGCCCTATGAGGAAAGGCTGAAAGACATGGAAATGTTTAGTATGGAGAAGAGGTTGAGGGGGGACATGATTGCTCTCTTTAAGTATTTGAAGGGCTGTCATTTAGAAGACTGCAGGGAGCTGTTCCTGTTGGCAGCAGAGGATAGGACTCGCAACAATGGGTTTAAATTAAGGGCAGGAAGGTACCAGCTGGATAGTAGGAAAAACTTTTTTTACAGTAAGAGTTGTGCAACAGTGGAATCAGCTGCCTAGGGAGGTGGTGAGCTCCCCCTCACAGGCAGTCTTTAAACAGCATCTTGACAAACACTTGTCAGGGATACTGTAGGCTTTGGTTTGGACTAGATGGCCTGTATGGCGTCTTCCAACTCTGTGATTCTATGGCAGTGAAGGCCACAAAAAAGGAATTCTATGGATCTTCCATTGCGTACGCTAGTTCTCATCAAACTCAATTATTTAGAATAATTAGGTCATTAACTTCCCTTACACAGGGAACCCGAAAAGATAGTAATTCAGCAATCAGTTGTGACACCATTGCAAGCTGTTCTGCAGATAAAATCCAGTAGTTCCACCATGACCTGCTGGACAACACTGACACAGTATGGGAACTGGAGGCCTCTTGGCTTTCTTCAGGCCCAGTAATGAACCACTTGGACTACTTCAGCTTGGACCACTTCATCTCCCAGGATGAGGTTGACAAGATCCTGGGTGCTATGAAGCCCACCACTTGCCTCCTTGATCCATGCCCGTCATGGCTGGTGAAGGCTGACGGTGATGGGATATGGATACCCCCGGTGGATATCATAAATTTGTCCCTGAATTCAGGGACCTTCCCAGGGACTTTAAAGGAGGCAGTGGTGAGGCTGCTCTTAACAAAACTAACTCTGGATGCAACTGATTCAGCCAACTACAGCCCAGTTTCGAACCTCCCGTTCCTGGGTAAGGTAGTTGAGAGAGAGTTGGCGAAACAGCTCCAGGCTTTCTTGGATGACTCCTCTATCCTGGATCCATTCTGGTCTGGTTTCTGCCTGGGCTATGGGATGGAAATGGCTCTGGTCACCCTCACAGATGACCTCCACAGACATCTGAAATGAGGTGGATCTGTGCTGCTATTGCTACTTGATTTGACATGATCTTATGACCCACTGTCTCGCCGATGTGGGGATATGTGGATATGTGGGACAGCCTTACAGTGGTTTGTCTCATTTCTCCACAGTTGGGAACCGAGGGTGGCGTTTGGAGAGAAGGTTCCACCGCACTACCCACTGGTATGCGGTGTCTCACAAGGGGCAATCCTCTTTCCCATGCTATTCAACATCTATATGCATCTCCTCGCCCAGCTAGTGTGGTGTTTCGGGCTGGATTGTCACCAGTATGTTGATGACACCCAGCTATATCTCCTGATGGACGGCCAGCCGGATGCCGAGCCAGATATGCTAGCCAAGGGCTTGGAGGCTGTGGCTTGTTGGTTAAAGCAGAGTCGACTGAAATTGAATCCAGTGAACACCAAGGTCCTGAACCTGAGCCAGAAGGGAGGGGGGGTGTAGGGATACAACTGCCATCTCTTGATGAGGTACTGTTATCACCAGCACCAGAGAGTAGAATTTGGGAGTGATTTTGGATGCTTCATTATCAATGGAGGCCCAATTCACAAGTGTTCCCAGATCAGCATTTTACCATTTTAGGCAGAACAGCCAACTAGTTCCCTATCCATCTCCCTGCGATCTAGCCACAGTGACCCATGCAACAGTCACCTCAAGGCTTGATTACTGTAATGCACTCTATGCAGGGCTAGCCTTGAGACTGACCTGGAAACTTCAGCTGGTCCAGAATGCAGTGGTGCGTGTCATTACGGAGACACCATTCAGAGCCCATATACAACCAGTGCTCTGTCAGCTGCACTGGCTCCCAGTGGAATACTGGATCAAGTTCAAGGATTTGGTTTTAACCTTTAAAACCCTATGCAGTCTGGGACTGACATATCTTTGGGACCATCTCTCCCAGTATGTCCCTCAAAGCATGTTACGCTACATGGGCTAACATCTGCTGGTGCTGGCCTGGTAGAACATTCTCCCAAGAGAGATCCAGGCCCTGTGGGACTTAATACAGTTTCGCAGGGCCTGCAAAATGAAGATGTTTCACCAGGCCTATGGTCAAAGCAGCGGAGAACTAACAATACTGGCCTTCCCCAGTGCATTTCCCATCTTATATTGTTTACTTGTGTAGGACAAGGGGCCAGTGAATGTGATTTATGATTGTGATATCTGACATTTCTCTTGACATAATGCCAGCTGTCATTGTGTTTTATTACGAGTTTGATTTTTAGTATTTAGCCCAAGCAGAAGAGATTTAGAAGTAATTAGAGTGTTTTTAATTGTCAAAGGTTCTTTTAGATAAATTCAGAAAACAGTGGAATGGAATGCATGTTTTGAAATTACAAGTTCCTCAGCTGAAGGACACTTGAGAAGAGAACATAAGAACATAATTTCAGTCGACTCTGCCAACGTTGGATCAGGCCAATGGCCCATCTAGTCCAACACTCTGTTACACAGTCGCCAAAAAAAGCAGGTGCCATCAGGAGGTCTACAAGTGGCGTCAGGACATTAGAAGCCCTCCCACTGTTGCCCCCGCCCCCAAGTACCAAGAATACAGAGCATCACTTGCCCCAGACTGAGAGTTCCTATCTATACCTTGTGGCTAGTAGCCACTGATGGACTTCTGCTCCATATGCTTATCTAATTCTCTCTTGAAGCTGTCCATGCTTGTAGCCGCCACCAACTCCTGTGGCAGTGAATTCCATGTGTTAATCACTTATTGGGTGAAGAAGTACTTCCTTTTATCTGTTCTAACCTGACTGCTCAGCAATTTAATTGAGTGCCCATGGTCCTTCCTCCAAAGCCTTACCTTATAATGATATGTTAGCCTTAGAGGTCCCAAGGGTATTCAACTGAAAGGGATAGTTAAGATGTGGATTGAACTACAGTAAAAAAAACAACAACCCATATTGTAATGCATCACCTTGTGGTTTGAGCAGACTGAGACTTTTATTTTTTGGTTTAATATTTGTAATTAACTTTTATTCCTTGAATTCCAACTTCCACTTATATGGCAAAAGTTAAGACATTAAATGCCTGACAGTGTCCTCTTTTGCATGAAAATTAAATAAAGAAAAATAAAATCTTAGCTAAGGCAAGAAGATCAAAGGTCAGATATGGGGTGCATTAAGATTCTGTCATTTCAAAATTGTTATTCAATATCCAGGTCAAGCCCTTGATGAGTATATCTAAAGCTCGGTGTTGGATGTTATTAATATGCTGATGACTCCCAGGTCTCAGCCATTACCTATCTGAAGCACTTGATAGATTGGTAGTTTTTTAGTGATTATTCTGTAGAATAACTGTTGTGTTTGAACTCATGTATACTTTGTATTGTTTTCATATTTTATATTGTGATGGCCAATGGCTATATGCAATAAACTTTTGTACTGGTTGTACTGGTATGCATAAGGAAAGCAGTGGAAGAAAATTGTTGTTCATTAGTACCATGAGGTTTTAAGAACCACATGATGATGAACCCAGTCTTAATGTTTTGAGATAGGGAGGAGAATGAACAAACATTTTAAAGCAAGACTAGTCAGAGTTTAACAGAGCTCAATTCCTATTTTGTTGTAATTAAAAGAATCAACATCAATGCTATCCAGGAAAACCCAGAAATAGTACATTTATTTACCCAAAGAAAACTTTAATCAGCAAACTGTGGGAGGGGAGTACTTCTTGCACCAACCTATAAGAAAGGCAGACTGTACTTTGAAGCAGGCTTAAATGTTTTCAGATGGAATACAGAAAGTGGACTAAGATAGCATATACCCAGATTAGAACCTAGTGGGAAACATAAAAATATGGGATGGGATCCAGTGATCCACTGGCACAAGGATCACAGACCTTTCCAATGCTTCTCCCCAGCAGCCCCTTCTAATCCTAGGGACCCAAAGTAATTAAGGGAAAAGGGCCAAAATCACCCCCTCCTCTGTCTCCTAACACAAATGGCATTCTCCTTCCTCATACAGACCACAAACCACATGACTATTAGTCAACACAAGTGGAGACCCGCAACAAAATGTTGCGTACTGTTGGGTCTCCACTTTTTCTCTTCCCCCCTCCCCTCCCCTCCCCTCCGTAGGCCTCCCTCGTCTCTCTCCCCCTCCCCTCCTAAGCGAGCCGTCGGGCCTCGCTCATCTCTTCCCCCCTTCCTCCCCCTCCCCTGCGAGCCGTCAGGCCTCCTCATCTCTTCCCCCCTCCTCCCCCTTCCCTCCGAAGCGAGCCCCGGCAGCTCCTGCAGCTGGGCCTCGCTCGTCTCTTTCCCCCTCCCCCTCCCCTCCCCTCCGAAGCGAGGCCCGGCAGCTTGTAGCCGCCCGAGCCTCGCTGGGCTCCGGCTGGCTGGCTGGCCGGCCAGACCGCTGGATCCAAAGCGGCGGCGGCGAGGCCGGCAGCAGAGCGTTCTGTGCGCGTGCGCACGGAACGCTCTTGCACTTTCGGGGGGATTTAAACATCCCCCCGAAATTTTTTTTAACTTTTTTTATTTTTGTGCACACGTGGGGACTGGCCCACGTGTGCACAAACCTCCCCCGGCCCCCCAGCTGCCCCCGGAGCGCTGATCTAACGATCCGCACTCCGGGGGCAAGTTGGCTATTAGATATATAGATGTGTTCCATGACCATAGCAATTAACTTTTGTTGGGGTCAGAAGAGACTTGTCAGAAGAATATGGGAAAGATCCACAATCACAAGCATTTAGTGCTGATCAGAGTTCATAGATCTGTGAAGAAAAATTCCCTGCCTAGTATTAGTGTTCTATAACTGATGGGCAAATCCCCTTTGGCACAATTTGGAACTGGGTTAGTATTTCCAAGCTCCATCTGAGAATTCTTGGAAAAAATACTCTGTTGCTCTTTGCTCACAATACTGACAACTGTTTCCTGATGTATCATCAGTTTTCAACTGCCTGTCCAAGTTTCATTTCATTTATTTCCAGTCAGTCAACTCAGTGGCCAGTCAGAGCAGTGCAAAACTGAGAAACTTGATCTGCTTAAGCTGTTCATTCGAAGGTTCTCCCACCCTTAACATGTTATCACACAAACACATCCAAATGGTGCAACAACCGTCCAAATGGTGCAACAACAAACACATCCAAATGGTCTATACCTCTGAGGATGCCAGTCACAGTTACCGGCGAAACGTCAGGTTCTACAATGCCAAGACCACGGCCACACATCCCAGAAAATCTACAGCAACTAATGGTGCAACATCTTGTTTTAAATTCCAAGCCAGAGAAGAACTCAGGCCCGTAGCCAGAATTTTTTATCCTGGGGGGCTCTGGGGCTTGGGGGGGGGGGTTTCTGGTGCCAGGGGGGGGGCTTAATTTAAATTAAAAATTTAAACTCAGTGAGTGGAGGAAGTGGGCCAGTCTCATTACCGGATGGGTGAGTCTTCCTCCTGCTTGCTATCCCCCACCAGCCAGCGGAGCAGAGGTTTTTTTTTTTAATTTAAAGCCCCTCTCTGTAGAAAGCATGATTTCTACATTGGATATAATGGAGAAATCATGCCACAGCTGCGATGTGACTAAAGAGAGGGGATTTAAAGTTTAACCCCCCCTCTGCTCAGCTGCAGGCGAGGGGAAGAGAGGGCCTCTTGTCAGCGGAGTCATTTTCAGCAGACAAGGCAGCCACGCAGCTGACCCCTCCCCTCTTCCCCCGCCAGCCAGCTGAGCAGAGAGGGAGTTTAAACTTTAAACCCCCTCTCTGGAGTTGTACCACAGCTGCCAGTTTGGTGTAGTGGTTAAGAGCGTGGACTCTAATCTGGGAGAACCGGGTTTGATTCCTCACTCCTCCACATGCAGCTGCTGGTGTGACCTTGGGTCAGTCACAGTTCTCTCGGAACTGTTCTGGAAAGTTCTCAAAAGAGCTCTCTCAGCCCCACCTACCTCACAGGGTGTCTGTTGTGGGGAGGGGAAGGGAAAGGAGATTGTAAACTGCTTTGAGACTCCTTTGGGTACTGAAGGGCGGGGTATAAATCCAATCTGTTCTCCTTCCCTTCTTCTCCATTGTATCCAATGGAGCAATCACACTGCCACTGTGGCATGACTCCAGAGAGAGGGTACAGAGTTTAAACCCCCCTCTCTGCTCAGCTGGCTGGCGGGGGGAAGAGAGGGGGCAGCTGCATGGCCTACAAGAAAGGCAGTAGGTAGGTGGCTTTCCATTCTATTGTGATGTGTTTAACCTGATAGAATGGGGAGGGTCAGTCGACTCTCAGGCGGTGTGATGTTGTTCTTCGCGTCTCCTTCTGCTAATAAAGCTGTTCCATAAACACCGACTAGGTGCTGTAGCTCACCAGACGAGGCATATCGCAGCAGAACACTACAGCCTTGTCTGCTGAAAACGACTCCACCGACAAGAGGCTGTGCCTCCCCTCTCTTCCCCTCACCTGCCAGCTTTTGGGGTTTGTGTGTGTGTGTCTAGGCTAGGGTGCACAAGTAGTTTCAATAAAATTGCATTTCATTTTAAATTTGGGCTTTGTCTGTTTACTGCTGGGTTCAACCCATAGGCCCACAACTCTGTTATAGGGTCTGATCAGCAATGGAGCAGGAGGCAAGGGGACACAGGTGCTATTTTGCATCTAACATGGCTATGCATGGATAATGTAGTAGAATCAGGAATACAAGAAACAATATGCAGCCCTTTCCATCCAGAAAACAATAAGAATTTTCATTTTGATCATTTTTATTAGAAGGATCAGAAATGGAACTTGGGTGATGACGCAAAGTTTGTAAAGACTGAATTCATTATATGAATTCCTCCTGTTGGTAATGCCCATTTTTTTTCTTACAGATCAATCCCTCTTTCTCTCAAATTATTAATTTGCTTGCAATGAAAACTGAGATGTCCTTCAATTTTATGTACTTATTTTTCATATAATAGCATTAATCACACCATTAGGCAGCAAGCCAAAAGTTGATCCATGCTCAGAACTTATTTGGTCACTTAATTCCTTACTTTATTGTTTCAATTAACAATTTGATTTGTGATGAAATGCACTTGAAATTTTTGTAAATGGAAATGTAATACACAAAACAATAGTATTCATTCTCATGTATGCCCCAAAATATTGTACAAATGTTTGTGCCTGATCTTAAACATCTTCTTGATTAAATGACTTCTTTCCCAAGAACAACTTCAAACTGCTTTAATCCTTGACCCCATTCCTACATCTTCTGCTTTGCAGGGAACCCACTCACTAGGATCAGGCTGCTTGCCCTTCTACCTGGGAAAGTGGACTGCAAGGAAACTGGAGAAGTTAAGCTGTTGTGTCAGGTATCTCTTCCCAAATGGCAGCCAATCATGTTGCAGGTTACACTACTGCCACTATAGCTGTTGTCTCCTCCTGCTTCTCCATGATGGGATATACACTGCTGGTAAATAATAAGATTAGTATTGAGTACTGAAAGTAGCAAATCCTGGGGCACAGCATTGTGAGGTACAACATATGTCTCGGGAAAGGCAACATCACATAGGTGATTAGATCATGTGATGCCTTCTCTCTGAACATGCACTATAATACTCATTCCCACACGGTAATGCAAGAAGGTGCACCCATCTGTGAGTTCATTAAAAATTATTTACAAGCATTCATGACCCAATTATTATTTGCGCAGATTGCCCATTAGTAACTGCAATGTTACTAGTGACAGCTCATAGGAAAGAACTCATAGGTAAGAACACAGTTTGAGTCCTGTGGCACCTTTAAGACGAACAAAGTTTAAGCTTTTGTGTACATGGACAAATGATTATACCCAGAATTAAACTTTGCTGGTCTTAAAAGTGCCATTGGACTCAAACTTTGTTCTTTTGCTTCAGACCAACATGGCTACCCACCTGAATCTATCTTCTGGTAAGAACACAGTTTGTGATTCTCTCTGTTGTTTCTTTTTACATGCCATAAATGTCATACCAAAGTAGTGCACGACCACCTGGGAGACACAACTTTATAACACAGAGCTATGCACAAGGACAACTATAAGCTACTACTCCTAATCAAAGGATATCTATAATGTTGACTAATGGCATGAAAGCAAACCTGAGTAAAGGTACTAAAGCAGGCCTTACAAACCTAGTATTAGCCTAGTACAAGCAGGGACCCACAACAAAATGTTGCTTATTATGTTCATTTTCTGTTCAGTTTCCTTCCCCCCCCCCAGAAGCAATCCCCACAGTCTGACTAGTTAGAAGCCAGTGGAAAAGTTTAAACAGGGCAGCTGAGGCGGGGGCTATGGAGGCATGCGGGGGAGCCAAGGAAGTTCCATCTCACCCCTGTCTCCATAGCCGCCAGCTCAGGTGCCCTCTTAAAACTTTCCTGCTGTCTTCTAACCGGCCAGACTGCGGGGAGAAGCAGTGGTGCAGATGGGCGAGAGGGAGCAAAGAATTCTCCTGTGCCCACCTACAGCCTCTAGCACACTCTTCCCAACATCTCTGCAACCATCACTGGGCCGCAGTGGCTCCCAGCCACCTCCCCCATAGCTGGCAATGCAGCCAGGCCCGCTATGCCTCCCAGACTCTCTTCCAGCATTACCACAGCTTCTTTCACTCCCCATCACTGCTGCTGTCCCCCAGTCTGCCATGCCCCCCCCCACTGCTGACCACATGTGGAGGAGGTGGCATGTATGTTGTCTGGGCATGTTCAGACAATGTTCTGGGCTGAGGCAAGGAGTGGAGAGCACGTGGTGGGTTGCTGATAGAAGGTAGGGGTTTTTTCTTTCTCTCTTTGCCTTCCTAGCTGCTGTGTGGGAGCTGAGAGAGAGAGTTGGGTTCTCTGTAGCCTGACAGAGAGTGGTTCTGTTTAAGTTTGTTTGGGGCTGTTTGTGCTTTGGGGGTTGTTGGAGGCTGAGTGAGTTGCTGTGGAGTGCTGTTGATTGCAAGCCCCCCCCCTATTGTGCTGGGCTCTGCTGTGCTGAGCAGGAAGGGGTCTTTTGAAACAAAAGGCTGCTCCTCGCCTTAGGCGCGAGCCGAAGGGCAAGAACCAATAGGCTCTTGCCCTGTGGCTCTTAGCCTGTGGGTCTTGCAAGAACCTGAGTAGAGTGCTGCTACTGAGTTCTGGGGAGAGAACTGCTGGCAAGGTAGCCATTTGGTCAGTCTAAAAGTTTTCAGGGTACATTACCACAACAAGAGTTTATGTCGGAGTTTGAGGGAAGTTCCTGAGGCTGTAGAAGATAGCATTGCTCCAAGGAAGATGGATAACGAAGGATCTATTCCAGTGACCTGCATGGGTTGCGCCATGATAATTTTTCTACCATGCTGTGAAATGCATTACACATGCTGCAAGTGCAAGCTTATAAGAATGCTTGAGGAGAAGGTGGGAGAACTCAAGGCACAAATCTGTACACTGAGGAACATCAGGGAGGCAGAAAGCTTTTTAGATGTGAAGGAAGACAGATTCCTGAGAGAACGGCAAGAGCTAGCAAATCCTGAGCACGAGGAAGAAAGTAACAAGGAACAGGTGGGTGAGTGGAAGAATGTGACCTTGAGGAGTAAGATAATCAGGAAACACTCACAGCCAGTGGAGCTGAAAAATCGATACCAGCCGCTTCTGATGATGGAAGATCAGAATAGCACACTCCGAGATCAAAAGGATGTGACTGACACACAAGCACATTGGCAGAGAAAGAACCAAGCTATCCCACGAAGGAAGAGATGAGTAGTGGTGGTTGGTGACTCCCTACTGAGAGGGACAGAAGAAGGTGTATGCAGACCGGACAAGGAATCTCGAGAGGTTTGTTGTCTTCCTGGAGCATGTATCCGAGATGTGACTGAGAGAATACCAAGACTGGTCAAGACCTCTGATCGCTACCCGCTTCTGCTGATCCATGTGGGAACAAACGATACGGCCCGAAGAAACCTTGAATGGATCTCCAAAGACTACGAGGCTCTGGGCAAGAAGGTAAAAGATCTGGGGGGACAGGTGGTGTTCTCCTCCATTTTACCTGTTGAGGGCCATGGAGCTGGAAGGGAGAACAGGATACTGGAGGTGAATGGCTGGCTACGTAGATGGTGCTGTCGAGAGGGATTTGGCTTCCTGGACCATGATATGTACCTCCGACATGAAGGACTGTTGGCGACATGGGAGGAATGTCTTTGCTGGAAGACTTGCGAACCTGATCAGGAGGGCTTGAAACTGAAGACATTGGGGGTGGGAA
>NW_015165847.1:314675-350961 GCF_001447785.1 Gekko japonicus | reverse complement strand
CATGCCAGACCAAACTTATCTCCTTTTTTGACAGAGTTATCAAAATGGTTGACTCTGGCAATGCTGTGGATATAGTGTACCTAGATTTCAGTAAAGCATTCGACAAAGTTTCTCATTATATCCTTAGGATAAGCTGGTTAAGTGTGGGCTGGATGGTGCAATCGTTGGATGGATTCATGGTTGGTTGAAAAATTGTACCGAATGAGTGCTCATAAATGGCTCTGCAGCTATGTGGAGGGAAGTCTCGAGTGCCACAGGGCTTGGTCCTAGGCCCGGTGTTGTTCAATGTTTTTATAAAGGACCTGGAGGAAGACATAGAGGGGATGCTTATCAAATTTGCAGATGACACAAAGCTAGGTGGGATTGCTAATTCTAAAGAAGACAGAGTCAGGATTCAAAATGATCTAGATAGGCTGGAACAGTGGGCTGAGACAAATACAATGAATTTCAATAGAGAGAAGTGCAAAGTCCTACACTTAGGTACAAAAAAATCAAAGGCACAGATATAGAATGGGAGGGACTTGGCTTGACAGCAGCACATGTGAAAGGAATCTAGGTGTTCTGGTTGATCACAATTAAACATGAGCCTGCAGTGCAATGTGGCTGTGAAGAAAGCTAATGCAATCTTAGGATGCATTAACAGAAGCATTGTGTCCAGATCACAGGAGGTGGTAGTTCCGCTCTATTCGGCTATGGTCAGCCCTCACCTGGAGTACTGTGTCCAGTTTTGGGCACCATATTTTAGGAAGGATGTTGACAAGCTCGAGCATGTCCAGAAGAGGGCAACCAGGATGGTGAAAGGGTTGGAATCCAAGTCTTATGAGGAAAGGCTGAAAGAGTTGGGTATGTTTAGCCTGGGAAAGAGAAGGCTTAGAGGCGACATGATTGCAGTCTTCCAGTATTTGAAGGGCTGTCATGTAGAAAATTGAGCAGATCTATTCTCTCTTGCTCTGGATTGCAAGACTAGATCTAATGGGTGGAAATTACAAGGGAGTCGTTACCGGCTAAATATCAGGAGAAACTTCCTAACTGTAAGAGTGGTTGAGCAGTGGAACAGTCTGCCTCAGGAAGTGGTGGATGCTCCTTCGCTGGACGTTTTCAAGCGGAGGCTGGACGACCATCTTTCGAGTATGTTGTAGGTATGTAGGGCTATCTTTCAGCTAAGCTCCTGCAGAGTGCAGGGGGTTTGACTAGATGACCTGCAATGCCCCTCCCAACTCTAACATTCTATGAATCTAGGGGGAATTTAAAGCCCCAATATATTTTTTTCAGATTTTTCTGAACCTGGGGGGTTGCAGGAAAATATGTTTAGTGTCAGTGCGGCCCTGACCTGCAGATTTAAATATCTGCAAATGGGGGCCACAGTTCACTATTAGATATACATATTCTTTAGCCTAGTATTGTAACATCTGGGAGACTAAAGTTATACTAATAGAATGAGTTGCTGGATTCCTCACTAGAAGGCTGCCTGAGACCATGTTTCCAGCTTAACTCTGTAACCACTTAAGGTTGCGTTCTAGAAGCATCATCATCTGCCATAGAGGATTTGTTTTCCTTTAGTCTAAGAATCATAACTATTTCTGGTGAACATTATATCTTGTAGAAAGACAACATAAAAGTAAAGGAAATAAACAATAAGATACCAGTTAAACTTTTGTCCATCTTTCTTGTTCCAACAGATCTAGAATAAGATCTAGGGTGACATTCATAGCCAGGATTCATAGCCGTGGCTTGGGTGATTAATTGGGTACAACTAGAATTTCTTTACCACTGCAGTCCTGTGAGAGTTTTCTGTCAAGGAATGGGAGAAAGAAAAGCATGCAAACTCATGGCTACTTCTGAAATAGTGTGTCTGCAGGAATGACTTATGAATGGCTATATCTGTTAAATAACCAGTCTGTCTGTGCATATCACCTGGAATCAGAGAGATCTATCTCTGGACACTCCGAAGTCCACTTATGGACTGCAAATGGATAAGCTACTCCCTTCAGGTCAAGCTGCTGCCAGCTGAGCCAATCAACCATTAACTTTGATGCATGCTGCCACTTGGATGACAGACAGAACTCGCCCATTGGAACACACAACAATCTTTCATTAGAATTCCACAAGAACTGGTATGCATATACACATCCAAGCCACCATTGTAACAATGTCTGCTTCCTGAATCAATACTAGATGAACTACTCACAATTGCAGATGATTGATGTCGAATTCTGAATTTTGCAGTGACCATTTGCCCTGAACTGTTTGTGACACACTATATGTTGGGCTGCCTTTAACGACAACATGCAAATGTCATTTAGCACAAAATTGGTACTCACTGTGAAGGTCCATTCTCCTTGGAACTGATGAGGAGACCCGGATATATGGGGATGTATGGGGAACTCCCTCCCTCTACTTTTGGTGGCAGAAGGACCAGCTTCCTTGTTCTGGAGGGGAGGAGTTCCCCCATTCCCCTCTCAGTACAGAAACTTCTGTAGGTCCCACAACCCATGCTGTAATCTGAAAACCTAGAAAGAAACACAGCAACACAACCCAATTCAGACTAACAACTGGGAGGAATACCCAATTAGGGTATCTCTCTCTTTTCGGAGGTGGCTGGGCCCAGGCCTTCTCATCAGTTCCAAGGAGAATGAACCTCCCTAGAGAGTACCAATGAGCCATTCTCCCTTGGAAGAATGAGGAGACCCGGATATGTGGGGATGTAACAAAGCCTACTGTCCCCAGGGTGGGCAAAAAACCTGAGTACCTTTAATCCTCTTGAACCATCTGCTGCAAGACTGGGGCCAAAGGTTGCATCTGAAGAAGCCCACTTGTTTACCTTGTAGTGGCGGATAAAGGTAGAAGGACTGGACCAGTTGGTAGCTGTACTTATCTCCTCTATGGAATCTATGGCTTCCAAAGCTGTGGAAGCTGTGCACTCCTAACAGAGTGGACTGTAATATATGAACATATGAATATGAACATATGAAGTTGCCTTGTACTGAATCAGACACTTGGTTCATCAAGCTCAGTAATGTCTACTCAGATTGGCAGTGGCTCTCCAGGGTCTCAGGCAAAGGTCTTTCATATCACCCACTGCCCAGTCCTTTCAACTGGAGATGCCAGGGATTAAACCTGGGACCTTCTGCATGCCAAACAGATGCTCTATCACCAAGCCACAGCCCCTCTCCAGAGGAGGGACATTGGCTTCCTGGTAAGCTAACAAGATGCATTGCTTTAGCCATCTACTTAACATAGACTTGGTTGCTCCTTACCCATGTTTTTGTGGCCAAAGGCCACAATGTCCAATCTATGCCACTGCTAAGTTCTTAAAATATATGTGTGAAGGGCCCTATGGACATTGAGAGTATGCCGTTCCTTTTCTTTGTGATGCAATGGATTAGGACAAAGAGTAGGGAGGCAGATCTCCTGAGATCTATGGAACAGGGACTAAACCCTTGGTCAAGAACGTCAGATCTAAATACAAAACCACCTCGTAATGATGGAAAACACAGGTCCTTTCTGATAGAAAAGGCTCCTATTTATGAGATCCTACGGGCTGAAGTCACTGAGATCATAAAAAGGGTCTTTATTTTATTTATTTTATTTATTTGTTTACATTTGATTTCTATACCGCCCTTTAATGTCATTGCCTTCAAGGAAATCTCATGAAGCAGTTCAAATTAATCTCGAGTCAAAGCCTTCACAACCAAGTTAAGCTACCAACTTGGAAATCTATGTAATGTAGGAGGATGGAAGAGAGAAGTTCCTCTCAAGAATCTCTTAGCAGATATGAGGAGACTGGGTGACCCTCATACTCTGGTAGAACGGTGGTTAGTGCCAACAGTTGTCTCTTTATTGGAGTGTAGGCTTTTGTCCAGCCCACTCTGTAAGAAAAGCAAACAACTTTTAGAGCTGGAATCAAACTCTTCACGTGACTTTCAGTGCACCAGCATGGGAAGGTCTTCCATGTAACATTGTAGATTCTAGAAGTAGATGTATGTCTGGCTGCTAGAACAATCTGAATCACCTTGTTCAGGAGTTTAAACTGCTCAAGTGACCTGTGCTCAAGAGCCAGGTGGTTAAATTGAGACTCCTTGGGTCCTAATGAACAACTGGTCCCTTTTGAAGAAGGTTTGCTGAAACAGGCAGAGCTCAAGGTTCCCCTTTGACCAGACTCACCAGATCCGGGAACCATGGCTGCCTGGCCAAAAAGGAGCAACACAAACAACTAGAGCTCCCATTTTCTTCACCTTGCAAAGAAATCAAGGCAGAACTGATATAAAAGGAAATGCATAGAGAAAGCCCTGCAGTGAGGTTTGTTGGAAGGTGTCCATCCCTTCTGCCTGTGGAGAAAAGGTACCTGGAGAAAAACCTCGGCATCTTTGCATTGCTCTTGGAGGCAAACAGATCCAAAATTGGTATGCCGAACCTGTCTACTAGCTCACTGAAGACTAATGTTTTCAGGCACCATTTGTGCAGGTCCAGGGTCAATCTGGAAAGCCAATTCACTTCCCTATTGACTAGGAACTGAATGTATTCTTCTTTTAAACTTTACAGGTGACATTCTGACCACCTCATGAGCCTTGTTGTTTCATGTTGAAGGCTCCTCAGCCTGGTTCCCCTGTCTGTGCACGTGGGCCTTTGCAGTCATGTTGTCGGTCCTGATGCACACTGATGAGGATGGTTGGAAGACAATGAAGGAGAGCCAAAGAAATGGCTCTCAACTCAAGCCATTTTATTGGTTTGGACCAATCCTGAAGGGACCACTTTTCCTTCACATTAGCTGACTCCATGTGAGTCCCCCATCCTTACATGCTGACATCTATTGTCACCACTCTCTCTTGTGCAGGAAGGAAGGATTTCCCTTTCAAAAGATTGGAGGTACTGGTCCATCTGTGTGGGCGACAGGTGGCTCTTCTTGAAGTTTATGACAGCTGATGGTCCTCTAAAGCCCTCTACTACCTTCTTTTTGGAGAATAAACTCAACAGGAAGCTGTCCAGGTAAAGGTAAAGACAGATGGCATTCAGCTGCCACTAATGCTGCCATCAATTTGGTGAAGGTCCTGGGAGCTGATGCCAGCCCAAATGGCATTGCTCAAAACCAGAAGAGCCGCTCCAAAACTGCAAACCTCAGGAACTTCTGGTGGGGAGGCCAAATTGGAATGTGCAGATATGCCTCAGTGAAGTCTATTGAAGACAAGAAATCCCCCTGTTCAGGGTTTTTACAATGGACTTGAGAGTCTCCATCTGGAACTGACAGAGCTTCAAAGACTAGTTTAGCAATGGGAGGTCCAGAATGAGGCACCATTTCCTGTTGGTTTTTGGAACTGTTATGTATTAAGCTCAAAGTGCACCAGAGAACTGACCTAGCTTGAACACCTAAACAATAGACTACTAGGATCCTGAAAGGGACCTACTGAACGGGAGTTATCTTGTAAATAGCCTGTCACCGGGAGTGTGTGCGTGTGTTGGGTGTGGTGTTTTGCACGCATCTAAGCAGGGCTCCGGCCCTGCTAGAGTTGTCTTAGAGTTTAGCTGAAATCATTAATAAACTGTGAGCTGATCACTCAACACGTCTGAACCCAGTATATTTCAGGAACCATTAAAAAAAAGTGAGTAAACACCTAACCCACAGTTTGAGAGGACCATCTATGGCCTCCAGTTCCTGAAGATGCCAGATAGCTTGAAGAACCTGCTGAACTTTTAATTAATTGGAAGACAGAGGAGACTGCAGGAACCTTCTTGGAGGTGGTGAGGCAAACTCCAGTTGAAGACCTACAGAGATTGTCTGAAGGACTCACCGATCTTGAACCCACTAAAAGGCAAATTCCTGCAGTCTGCCTCCCACCTCTTTTGGAGTGGAGTCAGATCTGACTGGGGCATCTGGCCTTGCTCTTGGAAGGTTTGGCCTGAGGACTGCCTGATTGGGAGCTAGATGATGAAGGTTGGGACCTGTAAAAAGGTCTGTTGCACTTCCAGGAAAATCTTCTGTTGTCCTGGAAGTTCCTTGATAATTCAAAGGCCCTAGAGCCACAAAAGGAAGAGCTTGAAGGTCTGGGTCCTCTCCTAGATCCCTATGGTTTAAGTATGCCCCCCCCTTGCTTCTTCGATTTAGTCTCAATTAGAATACCTTCCAGCTTGCTCTGAAGAGTTTGGAACCCTTGAAGGCATAAGATAACACAATGGCTTTATCCACCAGAGGTTGCATCTGGAGACCACAGCGGCATTGATGAACCTCACTGAAAACTGCACAGTGTCCAAAGTAGCATGAGCTACAAAAGCCATGACCTTTTCTAACCTCTGAAGATAGAAAGTCAATTTAGGAGGGACACCAGAGAACTCCCTCTGCATCTTGTGTAGCCAAAGGTACACTGAAGGGACAAAGCAGCTGCAGCCTTGATAGAGAGGGCACTGGCCTCATAGGTTGTGTAAAGGGCTATATTTCTCCTGCAGTCTGCAGCCTCCTTAAATGCCCCTGCCACTCCTTGGGAAGGTCCAGATAGGACACCATATTAGCCATGGTAGCGTCCACCACCAGAATACACAGCAGTTTTGTTGAAGCTGGGAAGGCATAGTGCTTCTTGGCCTGAGCCACCTGAAACATGAACAGGTTCTTCCTACTCATCTTTCATTTCCTGTATAAAGATCTTAGGGAAAAGGTAGAACCTCCTCATCACCCTCCAAGCCAGGATCCCCTTCCTCCTGATGTGGAAGCTCCACTGTGGGAGTAGATAGTTTCAGGATCTTTAGAGCAGGAGCAATCAATGAAGGCAGGTCCTCAGTGGCAAAACCCCTCTTGGGCTTGGGCAGTGATGGTCCTTATCACTGATCTGACCTTCTTCCTTTTCTGACAGGTCAGAATCACTATCAGAAGGAACAAAGAAAAAAATCTGAATGTGGCAAATAGTCTACTCATGAGTAGTACATTATGATGTCCCTGGCCACTTCCTTCAGAAGCAAGGTTCTTTCTCCATTTTTCTTTCCCTTTACTGATTGAACTGCCCTAGTAACTCTGGCTGCCCCACCCTGTCACTGTATGATATTTTGGCTGTTGAATCAGCCCAGGAATCTGGGGGAAGGATAGGGAGCCCCCTTTAACTTAAACAACTTAAATGGCACTTTAGGCATTTGGAAATTCCAAAATAACAAAATATTGTATTTAACATAGAGGGGAAAGGTCAGGTGAAATTAGGGGCTGAAATTTCTGAGGTAAAACCAGCATATGCACAGGCTTTAGTTCTTAGGTTTCAGGCTAATTAGAGTTTCTCAAACTTTTCACAGTGACTTAAATCTTTAAATTGAGAGGGTTTTGTTCCAGTGTTTTCCCAAAACACTTCAGTACACTTTCTTTGACTATTCTCTGACTCTTTTGGTTTCCAGAAGGCTGGTACACTCTTTCCAGTTCCCAAACACCTTCTCTTGAAACCACCAGTACTCATCTTGAATTTTTAACTGACTCTTAAGGTCTCTAAAGGCAGTTTCTGACCACACCAGACTAGGGATCTCTGTATTCTTCAGAGCTAACTCCCTTTTTGACTGGGTAGGGGATTTTCTTTTCTCTCCAGAAGATCTATCCCCTTTCCTTGGCCCGAATGGGAGTCTTCGCCTATTTCACCAACTTCCTTGCCATCTTTTCCCAGTTCTCCCATCTGTGTCAAACTGCTCTGACAGGGCTGAATTACAAAACTGTCAGTACTCGACTCTTCTCAGCTACGGCTGATATCAGTACTCAACTCAGTACTCAGTCAAGACTTCTCCTCAGTATCCAGATCAGAAGTCTTTCTCTATTCTGACGATGCTAACCAATCAGATCTATGGGAATGGTCTGTCACTTGAGGCACAATGAAATGAAGCACAATTATAATCTTCAGAACGACTTTCTGCTATGGACTCTATCCATTAGAGAGGTTTGCCTGCCTTATCATGAACTTTTTTCTGTTGCTGCCCTGATTCCTTGAATTATTATTTTTTTTATTTGTACAATTTATACCCCGCCCTCCCCACCAACGCAGGCTCAGGGCGGCTTACATAAAACATTAAATAACTGATTCCTGATTCCTTGGAACAAGCTTCTAGAAGTGATCAAGAAGTCACTGTTCTTCTGGCATTCAGGAAAGATTACAAGGTGGTCCTTTTCTGGATACCTGATCTATCTAATTTTTGCTGCAGATTCCTTGTATAATCTTTTGTATGTGTGCTTGTGATATGTTTTTATGATTTATTACTTTTAAGTTTTATAATTGTTGGCATACTTGAGAGCTAGTTTAAGCCTCTTTTGGAAAAGGCAGGCTAAAATGTGTATTGATAGATGACAATATAGGGTAGCTTCCCAACCATAATTTATTATGATCAAATATGGAAACAGATGTAGGCAGAATCAAGCCCATGGGATACTTAAACATATTATGGACCAGAAACAACACTGACTCACTCATTCAGAATTTCCTCAAATATTGGTAGACCATGGCCACTATTTGACCTTCTCTGTCCAGTGAAAAGAACATTTTGTGGTGCTCTGTTTATGTGATAACACCAGATTAATCAGGGATCTGTGGTATATCAATTTATCAGGGAACTGTGCTGTATTTAGGCTTAAGTTCTAAGAGCTGCTAGTTGAGCCTTGTGCAGAGATGGTGCTTGGATGTGAAAACAACAACCCCCTTGTTTCAGAAATGTCACCAGGGCTACCTTTGCCAATGCCTTGGGGAATAAGGAGAGTTCAAAGGTTAATGTCCAATATGGATATTGTTCTCTGTTGAAATAAATTCACAGGTAATTTTAGTGATAGAGCTCAAAATAGATGTGAAGACAGGCATCCTTCTCATCTGATAATAACCAGGAAGACTGCTGGATCAATCAGTGGCAGAAGCTAACTTTACCATTTCAGTTTCATATCTCAGTTTCACAAACCCACTGATGCAAACTTAGACCTCCATTCATCTCTGGATCTACAAAAACTATGAAACATATACTGACCTCATCTGAACCAGAACTAAGATACATATGCTGCTTGATGTTCCATGACTCAAAACTCTATGCATGTAATTTCGTGCTAAATAGCTGTGGGAAGGACTAATCTAGGCTGGGGCCATGAGACCTTTCTCCCCTTGTTATTTCCCTGAGAGGAAATATGTACCATTCCATGCTGCTTTCAGCCCCAGTAGGGAAAAAGACAGGTACATGTATTGTCCTTGTATTTTTTTCCATACCAGAATGTAAAGAAGCCTAGAACTCCAGCCATATGTAATTTGGTCAAGACATGGAAAGCAGGTAGTGCCTGCCACAGGGCACCATACTGTTCTACAAACTTCACTCAAGGTAGAACATAACCCATAATAAAAGACTGTTTCCTTCCTGAACACCAGTATTTTTGTTGGCTATCCAGGAACAGAAATTCCTTTTTGGACTGAGCATCAGCTCCTACTGGTGCATGAAGTGAGGATAACCCAAAGCAGTCTATTTCTGGGGCATCTTCTCTTTTATTGGTTAGGTTTTCATACCCTTTTATAGTGTCTGGTGTGTTCTTCAGCCTGGGAGGATGGACTTTTCCCAGTGATCATCTCTGCTTCCATGTTCACTAACATAACTTTGTAGCAGTGATGTGCTGAAGTTTATCTTGAAGGACAGATTTTAGTGATAGGGAAGAAGCTAGCTGTAGGAAGGAAGCACAGTTTGAAACTAAAGAACTATAACTGCTCAGCTACACAATGGACACATAGACACCACCCTATACCAGAAACCTACTGACCGACAAACATACCTACATGCCTATCGCTACCATCCTAAACAAACCAAATGATCCATTATATACAGCCAGGCTCTGTGCTACAGCTGCACCTGCTCCAATCCTACAGACAGAGATTCACACCTGAGGGATCTATAACACACCTTTTTGGAACTAAAGTATCCACCTAATGAAGTCAGGAAACAGATTAACAAAGCCAGAATGATACCCAGAGAAAACCTATTAGAAGACAGGCCCAAAAGAGACAATAATAGAACACCACTAGTGGTCACATACAGCTCCCAGCTCAAAACAGTTCAACACATCATCAGTGACTTACAACCTCTACTGGAAAAAGACAGTTCTCTTTCACAAGTACTGGGGGGCAAACCTTTTCTTGAGGACAGACAGCCCTCCTGTCTCAAATAACTACTCACCCACAATAATGCAATATCTCATTTGAACATGGACACTGGGACCAGAGCTTGCACTAAACCCAGATGCCAACTGTGCTGTCACATACACCCAGACAACACAATCACTGGACCTAATAACATCAACTACACCATCAGAGGCTCATTCACTTGCTCATCTTCTAACATTGTATATGCCATTAAATGTCAACAATGCCCTTCAGTTCTCTACAAAGGACAAACCCTACGCCAGAGAATAAACCGACACAAATCTGACATCAGGAATCACAAGATTGAGAAACCTGTAGGAGAACACCTCAGCCTTCCAGGACATTCAATGGGTGACCTCAAAGGAGCTGTTTTATTACAAAGGAACTTCAGGAACAGAATGGAAAGGGAAATTTCTGAATTATAAGTTATTACAACACTTGGAACAAAAACCTCCCCAGGACTCAACAGGGATATTGGTTTCTTATCTCATTACATATGTTAACTCGTTCAGTCATCACATATGTATTCTCAACAAGGACTATAAATCCGCTGCATTTTAATGTATGCTAGTGTATTTTTTTTTCAGAATAGTATATTAGAACACTGAATGTGTGCAAGGGACATTTATTTATTTATTTTATTTATACCCCGCCCTCCCCGCCAAAGGTGGGCTCAGGGCAGTTTACACACATCTCATAAAATACAATTAATACCAATCATAATATATAAGCATATAGTTAAAACCGTTAAATACAGTAAAAAATGCTGGAACATTATTAAGAGAACGGGAGCAAAATTATTTATCATATGCCCTAGGTGACCATATAATTCCCACACACGCCACCTCAGTTTAATCACTTTGTTGTGCAGAGGGTACAGGCTAAGGCCAGGACGCAGGCTGCAAAGGTGGTAGAGCCAGGGCCCAGGGACATTCCTTGGTGCATGATGTGGCTCCTTAGTCAAATGCCTGGTGGAAGAGCTCCATCTTGCAGGCCCTGTGGAACTGTAAAAGGTCCTGCAGGGCCCTGATCTCTTCCAGGAGCTCACTCCACCATAACAGCATTTTTTGGAGGGGGAGGTAGTATTAAGTGCCCTCCATGCCTGACAGCGGAGAATGAAAATTCCCAGTCACTTCCCACAATTAGAAAAGACACCTTTAGACATTTATCTGCTAGTTTGACATATTTATTGCTTTACAACCGTTGACCCTATAACCTTAACTTGTTAGTTAATGTCACTTTGCATATCTTGATCATCATCATGTTGCATGTTAATTTGCTGTTCATTTCCTGGCTATAAGTTTGAATCCTGCCTGCCATTCTAACATATTTGATAAAGTGTGCGTGCACACAAATCTCTTGAATAAACCTCTGTTGGTCTTAAAGGTGCCACCGGACTCTAAATGTGTTGTACTGTTTCAGACCAACAAGGCTGACCAAATGGATCTGCTTAGCTACATATTTCGTTCTCTTTATAGATAAAATAGTTACCTGAACTGTAAGGCAGGTAAGAACCCCATAGTATTTCAGATTCTACGGTTAATTTCTAGTTAACAAGCAAGAAGATCGATAGAAATTCATGTGTGACCCAGCACATTTGTTTAACTTACTGAAAATTGGCTTAAACCTGGACTGTCTAATTGCACTGGCAATAATCCAGCAATTAAAGAGTTTAAGATGTTCATCTGCAGCCATGCTTCAGTATCTCATTTGTTCAGTTTTAACACACTTGATGTAGCTTTTACAGAAGCTGTATGGTTGTACTCACGATCCACATACAGGATTTTAAAACCTATAGAATGATAATGAATACTACTGCTATAAAATGAACACCAAACAACATATAGCAAAATGAAGACTTTCTAATGCTAATCTCAGCATGTATAAGGGTAAAATGAAGCATAACTAAACATTCTAAAAGGCAAACACAGAGCCACAGGTTTATGGCTCTAAAAATTCTATTCTGAAATTTAAAAAAAAGAAAAGAAAAAAAGTAGAGAGAGAGAGAACAGAAAAAAACCCACATGGTAAGACCGAAGAATTGAGAAACCAGGTCTCTAAACAAGGCCTTGAAAAGTTTTCTTAGGAGCCAACCCAAAAATTTAAGAACTAAACATATTGTTCAGCCTTCATGGTTTTATATTTTCATTACCATACTTTTAATTATTGCTACCACAAAACCTAATCCTAAACTCTTCACAGTTGCTTGTCATTTTTCCCCAAAGCTATAACCAAAGTTTCTTTTTAGTATATAAATAGATATGGGGTAACACTTATTACAACAAAAAGTCAGGTTATGGATTATTTCAGTCTGCTCAGCCTGGAGGAAGTCGACAAATTGCTCTTAACTGTACGCCCTACCACATGCTGCCTTGACCTGTGCCCATCATGGCTAATTAAAGCCGGTCATGATGGGTTTCGAGGTGCTCTAACGGAGGCTATCAACAAGTCCCTCTTGGAGGGACTGTTCCCTAGGGCACTCAAGGAAGCGGTGGTTTGTCCCATCTTGGATGCCTCCCTAGCAATGGATGCCCAGGTAGCAGCCACTGCTAAGTCAACCTTTTATTATTTTTGGCTGATTAGGAAGTTGGTTTCCTTCCTCAAATGCAATGACTTGGCAACAGTGATCCATGTGATGGTCACCTTGAGACTGGACTACTGTAATGGACTACATGGGGCTGCAATTGTCCCAAATCTGGAAGCTACAGACAGTGCAAAATGCTGCAGCCAGGCTTTTGATGGGTCTCCCTATGCGGGAACACATCCAGCCTGTGCTGAAAGCTCTGCACTGGCTGCCGATAGCATACTGAATTTGCTTCAAAGTGCTGGTTCTTACTTTTAAAGCCCTTTATGGTCAGGGGCCTACATGCCTGAGGGACCGCCTTTCCCCACATGTTCCCCAGAGAGCACTGCGTTCAGGGTCTCAAAATCGATTGGCCCTCCCTGGTCCTAAAGACGCCAGGCTGGCCATAATCAGGGCAAGGGCCTTTTCAGTGGCAGCTCCATACTGGTGGAACAAGCTCCCAGAAGAGATCAGGGCCCTGCGGGAACATCTACAATTCTGCAGGGCCTGCAAAACAGAGCTGTTCCACCAAGCCTTTGATTAAGGAGCCACATCAAATAACTGAAAAGTGACAGTGCCTTGGCCCTGGGCTTACTACCACATAAATACAGAGACCAAGATAAGCTGACTGTCAATATACACCATCTGAACACATCATTATGATTGTTTCCACCATCTGTAAATATTGCTATTACTATTAGATCTGTCACTAGCATTTTACAACAATAGATTGTCTTATGATTATTTTATTATTGTTTTATAATTTGTGATTTATGTCTTTTAATCTCATAAACCACTATGAGTCTGCTCCGGCGGGGAGGGTGGGGTATAAATTGAACAAACAAACAAACAAACAAATAGCTAACCTCTGTCCCACACCTAAATAAACTTTGTACTTCTTCTAAGAATCAAAGAGGCACCAAATGACTGATGACTAGGTGCCACAATGAAATTTTTAAGTGCCCTGGTGCCTCAGATTTGTTGACTCACTGTTCTAGACCAAAGGGAACTTTGAACATGAGGTTTATTGATCAGCATCTCCCACCCCCACTGATATTTCCAAGCAGTTTTAGAATCTAATGGGACTTTCAAAACCTGTTTTTACTGTGGCATGGGGCCTGACTGCAATAAAAAATAAAGCAGGACTCTCAGTGCAATGAATCCTCGGGTATGCCTAAAGTAAGTCTCTGGATCCCAACTCCTCATTCATTCATTCATTCATTCATTCATTCATTCATTCATTCATTCATTCATTCATTCATTTTTAAAAAAATATTATTTCAATTCATATCCCGCCCTTCCCACAAATGGGCTCAGGGTGGCTCACAACAATAAATATAAACCAATCTAAAATAATACAATAAAATAGTACAATAAAACCACTTCAAAATATTTAGAATGAGCAATGCATTTAATTCCAATCTCTACAGCCAGGAACATAAGTGGGTCAATGTTGAGCCATGATGGCCTCATGTAGCAGCAGTAGGGAGCATTTTAGGGGTTGCTTGATGTAGTTTAGGGCTGGATCAGGAGGGAGAGTGAGGGAACTACTCCCAGAGAAGCTGAACTCTGAGGAACCCTGCTATTTTGCATTGGTGAACAAAAAAGAATTTTTTTTTTGTTGTATCCTTCTGTGTCCGGTGTACTTTCTTGGAAATTCCTGAATGTGGCTCAACAGCCTCTCTCCAGTTTGCTTAGACCAATGCCCTTGGTCTCTCCACGACCGGCAACCCCCACAACCCGTCCTACTCTAGGACTTCCTGCATTCAAGCCCTTGCATTCAGCTATAAGCCCTTCTCTTAAAATAGCACCTTCAAGCACCCGTTTACCTTTGGAAAGACATAAACATGTAATTATTACATTTAAATTTATTAAATTTAAATTACTTGTGTAATGTTTTTATTTAATTCACTTCTTTAAATCAGAGAATCAGTTCTCCATATCAATGTTTAGTTTTCTGAGGACAGAGGCTACTAGAGTGCACACTAACATACTAAATCAATATCAGATTAAAGAGCAATTGAATATCCACTGTAAAGAACTAAATGGAATACAAAGTTTCTTACATGACTGATTAGATCAGTGAAGTAAAGAACTAGCACCAAAAGCTGAAGTATCATATAGTTTTAAGTACTATCCAGCAATGAATGTTTCATTTCTTTGTAACATCCAGCAACTAATTTGCTTTAAATTGACACCAAAAAGTCTTTGCTCTCCCTTTGCACTTGGATTGTTATGTATTTAAGCAGATCTCCTTAAAGACACTGAAGATTATTCACCCATCACTCTTCATAAAGAGAAGTGATATTTATTTAAAATCAAAGTGTTTAGTACCTTTACTTCTGTAATGTTTCCACCGATACCCATTATACCGCTAATGAAAAATTCTTTATAATTTTAACAATAACTCCAAATGCAGTCTGCACAACTCACATTTTTTTAACTTTACAATGAACAATGGTTTTCATACTTTTCTTTTTTATATTAATGGCACTTTCAGTTACCCAATACACATTTCCGGTATGCACACAAGAGCACTAGCTATGGATGGGTGCAGGTTAATAGCAACAGTTCTAATGCTTTACCAAGTACAATTTGCAATATGAAATCTTAAGCAAAAATATCCAAAGATAAAAAGCCGCAGCAAATTGTTTTCATATCAAATCACTTCTTTAAAATTGCCAATAGTACAAGCAGAACTATGCATCATTGTTATAGGTGTAAAGTGATAATCTATAGCTGAACTATAGCACTGGGGAAGGGGGAGGATTGAAATCCACTTTCCTTTACATTCCATGACTCCAAATACAGCATAAGCAGGGGACCATCACCATTGAGTGGTATGGAATATGGTACAAGAGGCCAAAAATTGGCTACTAAAGATTGTTTGTGTACTCTGGCCTACATTGTACAGATGACTCTGACAGAACCAGTCTCCAATTATAATTATTAAAAAACATTAGGGTCTCCAAAGCAGCAAACAATAAAAACCCCACACATTAAAACAAGTTTTTACCATGAGTCCATGCACGTACACACATTAAACAAAACATACAAATATAGAAACTGGAAGAACAACCACTCAAGGTCAATGAGGGAATACTAAATAAATCAGAAGATGCATAAAAGAACAGTTTATCATATTCTAATAGCGAAATTGGGAAATCTTTCAATACTTAAATCTGGTGACTGGAACTGTGAAAGGGCACGACAGATCTTTCTACAAACTTGAAAAGGGTTTTATAAAAATGTGAAATTTAAACAAAGCAAATTGGGTTTTTTAAAAAAAATCTGAAAATGCTAAAAGGAGCACCTGTAGTTTTTAGCAAAGGATTCCCTCAGCTGTTGCTAGGCAACAAGAGTATACCAGGTTGGGTTTTAGTGAGCAGAAGGCAGAGGAGGGGGCAGGGCTCTTTCCAGGCCTATTTTTGCCTTTGAGGTAGAATTCATTAGGGCCAGGCCTGCTACAGAGCCAGTTTGGTGTAGTGGTTGAGAGCGCGGACTCTAATTTGGGAGAACTGGGTTTGATTCCCCACTCCTCCACTTGCACCTGCTGGATGACCTTGGGCAAGCCGTAGTTCTGATAAGAGCTGTTCTTGAAAAAGAGCAGTTTCTGTCAAGAACTCTATCAGCCCCACCTACCTCACAGGGTGTCTGTTGTGGGGCGGGGAGGGAAGGGAAAGGAGTGTGTAAGCCGCTTTGAGACACCTTTGGGTAGTGAAGGGCGGGGTATAGATCCAATCTCTTCTTCTTCTTCTAGGGTTGCCAGCTCCAAGTTGGGAAATTCCTGGAGATTTTGTGGTACAGTCTGAGGAAGGCAGGGTTTGGGGAGGGGAGAGGCCTCAACTGGATATTATGCCATAGTGTCCACCCTCCAAAGCACCAATTTTATCCAGGGGGACAGATATCTGTTGTCTGGAGATCAGCTGTAATTTTGGGATATCTCCACTTCCCACCTGGAGGCTGGCAAACCTATGCCTGGTGGCAGCCTCTGAGTGACTTGATTAGGGTTGCCAAACCCCCTGGAGGAGGCGGGTGTTGCAGGCCCCACCTTCTTTCCACAGATCAGCTAGCCGGTGGGGGAGGGACCCCCCAAATGTCATCACATCCAAGTTGTCGGGGAAACACTGGTATTTAGGCAAAAACTCTATGGTATAATCCAAATTAACCATAGAGTTTTTGCCCAAATGCCAGAGCATCACCCAATGTCCCGGCAGTGATGATGTCCTGTTCGGAGATGTGGGCAGTGATGTAGACATGTCACTGCACATCAGACAGTCCTTCCTGCTGCTCCCGGTAAATCCCCCCTCATCCCACACCAGTAGCCAGGAGGAACCTGGCAACCCCAGGCTTGATACCACTTGACTTGTGTGACTCAACTAGGCCTGGCTGCTTGCTACTGTTCAACATCAGCCACCCTATGAAAGCCAGTGTGATATAGTGGTTGGAGCTTAAGAGTAGGTCTGTGGGACCCAGGTTTGAACCCCCATATTGCTGTGGAAGCTCACTGGGTGACTTTGGACCTGTTATATACTTTCAGCCTATTCTACCTCAAAGGGTTGTTGTGCAGATAAAAAGGAGAGGAGAATAATGTATGCTGCTTTGGTCCCTACTGTGGAGAAAGGCAGAGTATAAATGAACAAAATAAATAATAAATATAGCTCAAGATCAGAGGCAGACAAAATGGAGGTTGGTGAATGACTGAGGAAGAGAGAATGGGGCAGGGAACTGTGGCACCAGACAACTGTGGCACCATCCTGAGGCTCCACCCCCAAAACTATTGGTATTTCCCAACCTGGAACTGACAACCCTAAGCGGAAGTGCTCTCTGTAGTTTGAGAGCTGTCATGATTCCAGGAGAAGACCAGGCCTCACCTGGAAGTTGGCAACCCTAGAATTAGAGAAGGCAGCAGGAAAAGGGGGAGGTTATGGGGGCTTTCAGGAAAGGGAAAGAGGGAGAGGAAAGAGTGGGGGAGGGGGGAGTGAGATGCCTCCCACAAGTCCCTGTGGGTACCCACTGGTTAATTAATATTCTGCCCAAGTCAACCAGACCTACTACATGCCATAACAGTATCAGTGGGCCAATAGTGAACAAATACTATTTATTTATTCATTTATGTATTTCATTAAACGTATAGCCCGTTCTTCCCACATTGTAGGCTCAGGGCAGGTGCCAACGCATGTGTATCTGCAATTAATGCCGATTTACACATTTAAAAACGTATTACAGTAATCAATTAAAATCCATAAAATTGTCATTCATAAAAACATCACCATTAAAACAACAATGCACCTCAATAGCAGATAATGTGGTTCCAGTCTGGCTTCCAGGATCTGCGAACACTGGGGGGGAGTCCTAATCAGATGGATGGCCGCTGCCTCAACTAAAGGCATGGCAGAAGAGCTCCATTGTGCAGGCCTTGTGGAACTGTAATAGGTCCAGCAGGCCCCTGATCTCATACGGTAGCTCATTGCACCAGGCGAGGGCCAGGGCCAAGAAAGCCCTGGTCCTAGTTGAGGCAAGTTGGACATCGCTTGGGCCAGTGAATGCCAGGAGATGTTGATTGGCAGAATGCAATGTTCTACAGGGCTCATATGGGGAGAGGCTGTCTCGAGGATATGCAAGCCCCTGGCCATATAGGGCTTTAAAGACTGGTACCCTAATACCCAGTCCCAAACCCCCACAACCCAGGTGCAAAACCTCCGTCTTTGTTGGATTCAGTTGCAGTCTGCTCTGTTGTAGCCATCCAGCCACAGCTTTTAACACCCCATACAGATGTTCAGGGGCAGAGTCTGGGTGGCCATCCATCAGCAGATAGAGCTGGGTGTCATCCACATACTGGAGACAGCCTAGCTGATATCTCCGAATAATCTGGGCAAGGGGGCACATATAGATATTGAATAACACTGGGGAGATGATCGCTTCCTGCTGCAGACCATATCCAAGTGAGTGCCACTGAGACAACCCCCCCCCGTGGCACCCTCTGTCCCCGATCATGGAGAAAGGAGACCAGCCATTGTAAGGCTATTCCCCATATCCCCACATCGGTGAGGCGGTTGGTCAACAGTTCATGTTTGACTGTATTGAACGCCACTGACAGGTATAAAAGAACCAGCAGCGCTGAACTGCCTCGATCCAGATACCTCCAAAGGTCATCCACCAAGGTGACCAAGACCATCTCTGTCTCATGAGCACAGCAAAACCCGGACTACTACTACTTCTACTGCCACTACTATTGCCACTACTGATGATGATGGTGCAGATGATGATGCAACCAAATAATGACTCTTTAGAAAATCAATTTACCCATAAAAATTACAAATTCTTTGTATGGAAATATCAGGTCCTCTTAATGAATGTACAGTTGTATCATCACAATGGCATAAATGAAAAACAGAACTTCTGTAACATTGCCAAAGCAAATAAAATAATGTGGAGGGAAGTCTCGAGTGCCACAGGGCTCGGTCCTGGGCCCAGTGTTGTTCAATGTTTTTATAAATGACCTGAAGGATGACATAGAGGGGATGCTTATCAAATCTGCAGATGACACGAAGCTGGGTGGGACTGCTAATTCTGAAGAAGACTGAGTTAGGATTCAAAATGATCTAGATAGGTTGGAACAGTGGGCTGAGAAAAATAAAATGAACTTCAATAGAGATAAGTGCAAAGTCTTACACTTAGGTACAAAAAAATCAAAGGCACAGATATAGAATGGGAGGGACTTGGCTTGACAGCAACACATGTGAAAGGGATCTAGGTGTTCTGATTGATCACAAGCTAAACATGAGCCTGCAGTGCAATGTGGCTGTGAAGAAAGCTAATGCATTAACATAAGCATTGTGTCCAGTTCACGGGAAGTGGTAGTTCCGCTCTATTCGGCTATGGTCAGGCCTCACCTGGAGTACTGTGTTCAGTTTTGGGCACCACATTTTAGGAAGGATGTTGACAAGCTCGAGCGTGTCCAGAAGAGGGCAACCAGAATGGTGAGAGGGTTTGAATCCAAGTCTTATGAGGAAAGGCTGAAAGAGTTGGGTACGTTTAGCCTGGGAAAGAGAAGGCTTAGAGGGGACATGATTGCAGTCTTCAAGTATTTGAAGGGCTGTCATGTAGAAGATGGAGCAGATCTCTTCTCTCTTGCTCCCGATTGCAAGACTAGATCAAATAGGTAGAAATTACAAGAGAGTCATTACCGGCTAAATATCAGGAGAAACTTCCTAACTGTAAGAGTGGTTGAGCAGTGGAACAGTCTGCCTCTGTTTGAAGACTGCAAACAGTCTTTAAATATTAACCCTTTAAAGGGAAGTGGGTGAACTTGCCGCTTGGACTTCACCTGTGCACAAACCACACAAATCTCTGTGAAAAACATGGAGGTTCATTGGAGGTTTGCTGCTGGCGTGATCGCATGACCCTCGGCTTGTGAACCATGGACGGGAGATTTTGTCACAAAATTAGGTTTGTGAGCCGGTTCATGCCCATTCCTAGAAATTATGCTTTTAGCTTTAAAAAACAAATGCCCACTGAACAAATAGTGGCCATTTTGAAGGTTCCTAGGTAACCACAAAAATATTGCTGAACCTTCAAAGCCTTGGGTTCTGTAAAGCAAAGCCAGTGGGAGCAGGGGTGGACAAAACAGCCCCTATCCCCATTCGTGTTGGAGGAACATTCACTGTAAACAGGCCCAGTTGCTACCAACACTGGGAAGATACTACCTATACCATCCATGCTGACAGAGGCCACACTGCATACTGCTGCCCAGTGGCAGCAACCACATCACTGGCCCCAGCAGCAGCTAGGCCCAACCTGGTGCCAGCCACTGACTCCAAGTTGGCACTGGCCACTAAACCACTGGGCCAGACTTTCCCTAGGTAGAGGCTAGTGGGGGGGAAGGGAAAGATGAAGATGGGAACAGATAATGGTAGGTTGGCTGGTAGGTGGGAAGAACAGAAGGGACCAGGAAAAGGGAAGAGGCTGTAGGGGCTGCTAGGGAAGGGAATCATAGAGTTGAAAGGGATATACAGGGTTATCTAGTCAGATACCCTGCTAAATGAAGGAAATTCACAAATATCTCCCCCCCACACACACCCAGTGACCCCTGTTCCATGCCCAAAAAATGACAAAAAACCTCCAGGGTCCCTGGCAAAACTGGCCTGGAGAAAATTTGCTTCCTGACCCCAAAGTGGCGGTCAGCATTTCCCTGGGTGTGTAAGAAAGGGCCATAAGAACTAAGCACTGAGGCAACCCTTCCTGCCCTCCTTCTCAAGATCTGGCTAAGTTCGCAGAATCAGCATTGCTGCCAGATGGCCATCTAGCCCGTGTTTTTTTAAAAAATCTACAAAGAAGGAGAGCCCACCACCTCCTAAGGAAGCCTGTTCCACTGAGGAACCATTCTAACTGTCAGGAAGTTCTTCCTAATGTGTAGCCAAAAACTCTTCTGATTTAAATTCAACCAACTGTTGACTTTCTGACTTTCTGGGGCAACAGAAAACAACTGTGCACCATCCTCAATATGACAACCCCTCAAGTACTTGAAGATGGTTATCATATCACCTCCCAGTCGTCTCCTCTCCAGACTAAACATACCCAGCTCCTTCAACCTTTCCTCATAGGACCTAGTCTCCAGACCCCTCACCACCTTTGTTGCCCTCCTCTGGACACGTTCCAGCTTGTCTAGATCCTTCTTAAATTGTGGTGCCCAAAACTGAGCACAATACTCTAGGTGAGATCTAACCAGAGCAGAGTAAAGCAATACCATCACTTCACGTGATCCGGACAGAGGCCCCGTTCATACGAGCCCATTTGGGCCGGGAGCGGGACGGAACTGGGGCGGAGCAAACAGGCGCGATCTCACCTCAACATCTGGCGAGCATGCCATCTCCGTCCCTGATCCGTCCCAACGGCCCAAACTGCGCCGCAAAAAAAAACCACCTCTCTAGGTGGTTGCATCCATTGGTGCGGCGCAGGCAGGGCTGTGGGATCGGCGGCGCGTCCTTGCGCCGCCGCATCCCGGCCCCCAGCCGTACTGCGCATGCCCGAGCATGCGCAGTTCGGCAGCCTCCCCCCTCCCCTCGGACTTTTCCTCCCCGGCATCTGAGCGTGCCGGGGAGTGCTGCGCCGCGGCTAGGGGATCCGTGGGATCCCACCGCGGCGTCTCAAGTTTGGAGCGGCTCTGAGTAGCCGCGTTTCAGCCGGCCCGTGTGCCCGGGGCCCGAGTGTACTTCTGTTGATACAGTCCAAAATCGCATTTGCCTTTTTAACTACTGCATCACACTGCTGACTCATGTTCAGTGCATGGTCTACTAAGACCCCTAGATCCTTTTCACACATTCGAATGCTAAGACAAGACTCCCCCATTCTATAATTATGCATTTTATATTTCCTACCTATATGCAGAACTTTACATTTATCCCCATTGAAATTAATTGTATTTGTTTTAGCCCAGCTTTCCAGTCTGTCAAGATCATCCTGTATCCTGACTCTGTCTTCTACTGTATTTGTTACCCCTCCCAATTTAGTAACATCTGCAAATTTAATAAGCATTACCTGTATTCCTTCTAATATTGTTAGTGACAGCAAAACTAAACAGAAAAAAAACGCAAGAGGAAAGAGGAAACAGTGTGTGTATGTGCGATAACAGAAGAAAATTAGATGCTCTCTGTAAGTCCTTGCAGGTTTCCCACGTGTGTATGTGTATGTAAAATTATGCTACATCCATTCACTTTTTGGTGAACTCCTTCTTCCTGGGGGAAAAAAGCAAGATAATGTGAATGTATAGTTTATGCACAATAATAGAGCATTTATCTATTCCTTGTTTTAAAATTCTGCCTTTTGAGCTTTTTTTTTTTGCCTTTACGTTCCTCTAATGACTAATAAATGTTCTCAACATGTTTACATAGGACCATTTAAGAAAATGCAATTGGACAAACAGAACAGGCAGCAAGCAAGACTTATAGTCAACTTTGGGGCATTTACACTGTATTGTACTTCCCATCCAGCAGCCAAGGCCCAACCACTGTTTGGCAATCGTCAGGTTGTAAGCTTCAGGGCAGTAATTACCCAGACCAAACCATTACCATTATGATTGAGCAAAGTCAGTGCTTATTTGGTGTTTGGAACCAAAAGACCAGAATTAACTCTTGCTAGAAAATACTCTGTGCAAGGAACAGTGAGTTAAAAAGAGTTTTGTTAGCATTATGTACTACCCCACCCAAAACTTTCCAAGAACACAATAAAACTCTTCTTTGGTTTACACTTGCTCAGGAGCCTTGAACAATGTGATTTAAAAATAATGTAATTATAAGAGGTATAAATATTGGGAGATATACACCTAGAATTCTTACTACAAGTGCTATGAATACCATTGAAAGACAGTTATTGAACCTGGACACTATTATGTATCTTATGGAAAAACAGACTAGCTATAAATGTTAGGCAATTTTCTTTTCCTCCTCGTTTATAATGCATAGTTTACTGGATATATTATATTGTCTTTTATTTCACAGTTGTCTAATTATGAAATCGAGTTTAGTCAATCATTTTTTAATTGTAAAATCCAATTTGTTACATCCTTTGGCTAGTGTACTACTCCCCTTGAAGGTGGTGATTTACAGCTTGAGAGTGTTCCTCCATCTTGCCTTGCTGCTTGTTTATTATTGTTGCTGCCATTTTAAGTATGTGATGGGGTTTACATTCTAGCTGTTGCATTTTTTCTGTTTAGTTTTGCTGTCACTAACATTATTATCTCGTTTTTTTATATAGGATTTAGTATTTATGGTTTTAAAAATTTATGTTGTAAGCTATCCTGAGTATTTTAATAGAATAAAAAATATAAATAACTAGGAATTAGTGGTTATTTTGGAACTGCCTGGATTATAGTGTCATCACTACACTTCTTGGAGCGATCTTTTAAGAATTGCTTCCATATTTACAACTGTTTGAACTTATATTTACAGCTAGAATAATTTACTTTTTCTTGCCTTTATTCTGTATGTTCAAGTTAGATCAATAAAGATAAAATTAAAATTAGTTAACTTTCTGTCTTTTTCCTCTGTGGCTTGGAAAGATAGTAGTGTGTTTGTGACCTCTGAACTCAGCCACTGACTACTAAGAATGTCTGAACTGGTATCAAATATTGATTTCCTTTCAGCCAATAGTTAATCTCCAGTATCACTGTGTAGATCCATCCTAATTGCTTGAAACCAATCATTAGTAATTTAAAATCAATTAGAGTTTCATTTCAATGAGATATAGTTTGAAGAGCAACTATTCAAAGTTTATGATACAGGGCAAAAAAGATATATTCTCTCAAGCTGGAACTTGACAAAAACTTCAAAGTAGCCTAGAAGGAATCAATGGGATTTATCTGTCCCAGTCCTTTTATTTCACTGACAACAGAGTGCTTAGCCTTCATTTTCATGCTGTATGTACAAATAATTTTTTTAAAGTAACCTATGAACCACAAGTAAGTTATGCTCTACTGCAATTTCAACTATTTGTAGTCACGCTGGCACTGACTTTCACAGATTGAAGTCAACACCAATGGTAAAAGTAATCTGTTAAGGTTTCCACCTAAATGCTACCCATTTACTACTTGGACTACCAAAGCCCCCATTATTTGAATAATCTGGCAATATAAACTGGAATCACTGTTAGATTCACATAGTAGGTTAATCATTATATTGCTTGAGGCACTATTTAACTAGCTTAAGCTTCTACAGATGCTAAGAAAAAAGGATAAAATCTTACATAAACTTTCATTGCTTAAATGCCATTGGTTCCGGTGGGATTTAAGCACCTATGTATGCATGACTGCACTGCATTCATCCAATCATAAACACATGACACACTGAGTCAAGCCACTGTCACTTACTCTGACTAGGGATGTGCATTTCGGAATCCCGAACCGAAAAAACCTGAAAAAATGCTTTTCGGGTTTTTTCAGCTTTCGGGATCCCGAAATGGCAATCTGAGCGCTTGTCCGAAAGCCGAAAAAAATCCCGAAAAAATTCGGGATTTTTTCGGGATTTTTCGGCATTGCCAAAAAACGGCTTTTTGCTCTTTAAACTTTAAAGGGCGGCCGGGAAAGCCCGTTTTCCCGCCATTTCCCCCTCTTTCCCGCCTCTAGCTCCTGTTTTCAGGAGGGAGGGGGGAAGAGGGGACCCAGAACAGCCATCATTGTGAATATCTAGTCTCCCTCTCCCCAAGGTCCATAGGAAACAATGTTGCCGAAAAACCGGCAATAAACACTGCAGCAAGCTGATCTGGGGGGCACCTGTTTGGGGGCCCATAAAATTAGACCCCCTGGTCCAATCCTCTTGAAACTTGGTGGGTATGTTAGGGAGAGGTTCCAGTAAGCACTCACCAAGTTTGGAGCCTCTACCCCAAACCCCCTCCCCCCCAGCAAAGTTTCAAGAGGATTTTTGCCATTGACTTCAATGGCCCCATTGGTTATAATGGACCCGAATTTTTCGGGTTTTCCTAAAATTTTCGGATATTTATGCTTTACCGATATAGATATTCATTTTTTGGGGGGTTTCCCGAAAAAATTCGGGTCCAATAAACCCGAATCCGAATTTTACCGAATTTGTTTTTTTGCACACCCCTAACTCTGACTGGCAGTGGCTCTCCAGAGTCTTTCTTATCTACCTAAATATTTTAACTAGAGATGCCAAGGACTGAATCTGGGACCTTCCATATGCTCCACCACTAAGTTTTGGTTCAAACAACAACTGAAATCCCATATGAAAAAACAAAGGTTACTCATATATTGCATAGTTTGCATAATTTCAATTGAAATCCACAGTAATGGCAATCAGAAGCAACAGAATCAACAGAACAAGTAGTGTTTAACAAGATCTGAGGTGTCAAAGGCTGCAATCCTAAGAACACTTTCCTGGGGATCAACCCAACTGATTAAATGGGCCTTACTTCAGTTTAGGATTCCTCTCTAAGGCTGCGGTCACACGGAACATTAGCCACGCAAGAGAGACGGAAGACAGGCGGATTTTCTGGGTGCGATCTCACCAGCACACCTGGGAAGCGTAGCGCTTCCGTGGCACAACCGAGGCTTTCTGCCGAAAACGCGCAGCAAAAAACTAGTACCTTGGAGGTACTAGTTTCCGGAAACCGCGGGGCAAGGGCAGGCGTCTGATCGCGTTTCTGGTGGCATCCGGCGCCCGCCAATGTCCCCTTGCGAAAAAGGTTGTTTTTTCCCCCAAGTCTCCGTGGATGCGCACATGCACCCAACGGAGCATGCGCATTTGTCGTGTACACACAAAAAAAGAAAACCAGTTTGCCGCACCGCGCGCTTCTTCGTTGCGCGCAGGCGTGTCCTGTGATCGGCACCTCTCCCTACCCACGGAACCTCCACGGTTCCTTCACAGGAGGTCTGATCGCTTAACCGCACGTTAGTTTGCCCCAGGGCAAACAGCCACGCCCCCCCCCCGCAGTTTCCTGCCCATGTGACCAGAGCCTAAATGTGTTTTCTCTATATTGGTTCTCCCAGACAGACATCTGTCTGTCCGTCTGTCTGTCTGTCTCAAGAGATGCAAACTATGTCAATCAAAACTTAGCCAGGAGACATTAAATAAACAGTCACTTCCAGCCTAAATTAATTAGCCTGGTTTTCATTTGATCAAAAATGGGGTTTCTGCAGCCAGCAGACAGGAGGTGGTAAAGTGCCCTCTGGGGTTTCTGCGGCAAGCAGACGGGAGTCAGAGGCACTTCACTCTCTCCTTTCTGCTGGTCAGGAAAGCTGCCACCAGCAGACAGAAGGAGGTTAAGTGCCCCCTGGGAGGCATTTCACTCTCAGATTTCTGCTGGCTCTGAGCCATATGTACCATCTGGATCTGCTCCCCACCCCTTTGAGGGGAGGCAGAAGTTGATTGAGGGTTTAAATGGCTCTGACTGATTTAAACCCTTTGGATATGCTCCCTGCTGCTTCGAAGTGTTGGGGAGCTGAACTGGAGGGTTTAAATGGCTTGGAGCCATTTAATCCTTACAGCTGAACAGCAGAAAGCTCCTGTGGCTCAGCTGTTTTTTGTGAAGATCAGAAAGCTGGGGTTTAAACAGCTTGGTTTAATGGCAGAAAACCCATTTTTTGTTCTTCACAAACTGCCACAAAGTTTGTGGAAGTTTATGGCAATTCCAAAGTCCACAAACATGGACTCACTTTAGTTCGTGAGCCAATTTGTGCCCATTCCTTACGTTTCATTCTATAGCCCATCAGTCTTCTATAGAGTTCAGGGAAGTTTACACAGAATTTGCAAGTAGTTTCTCAGCAAACACTGACCAGAACCACCCCTGTTCAGCTTCAACAAGGGTGCTAAAGGATATGGCTTCAAATTATGTCCTTGGACAGCAATCGTCACTGGCTACCAGAAATCTGCAGCTAAATCAGACTTTTGTTTATTACAGACCTGGTATTTCTGTGGTCCTACAGTCTACAGGAAAAAAAATATTCCTTAGATAATTGTTCTAACTTGACCTTGTCCAATTAGTCCTGTTGATCTTCTATGCCAGGAACTATCATAAGAAGTTGTCTACTTGAAATCACTATTGTAATCACTCCACCCTACCCTAATTTTCTAATACTCTTCCCCAGGTTTTGTTTGTTTGTTTGTTTTTGTTTTTAAAATGAGGTGCCGGAACTCTCAAGAGGAAAAAGAAGTTTTCAATCTGTATATTGAAAACTCATGAACTTATAAACATTTTAAAAATAATTTTGTTGAAGGGGTTCCGGAACTCTGTTCCGGTGTGTTCCCCCAGAAAAAAAAAAGTCCTGTTCTTCGTCCACATTTTTTCCTTTTCTCTCAAAAACTAGGCTATCTCCTACTCACTCCAAACATTCAAAAACATGGACTGATCCTCCAAAAATCTGGTGTGTTTTTTTCCTTTAACATGATGATGTTTAAAAATATATAGCTTTTAATAGAACACAAATAACATAATTACACCACTCTTTATACCTAGCAGTAGTCTTTCATCTAGAATAGGAATAATGAAAATACAAAACTAACATTAGAGAGCTAACAAAGCATTTCACAATCTATCTGAAACTAATTTCAATAAGCACATCGCAGTTCAGAAGACAAGAGGTGACCTACAGGATCATGTGAGCATTGCTTTCTTTTTCATGGAATGAAAATGTGTTTCTAGGTATAGAACAAAGTTTGAGTCCAGTGGCATCTTTAAGACCAAAGGTGCTACAGACCAACACAACTATCCACCTGAATCCTGTTTCTAGGCATGTGTGATGGAGGGGGGGCTATCTGTTCCATAGCTGTCAAACTGCCAAGCCTCTGCAATGGTATGAACAGATCTGAAGGATGCATCTATATCTAAACACTTCCATGGAGCTGGTGGAGACAAAAAACTAATGACAGTTGTGGTCTGACTTCAATTGTTTCCTTATCTATTAATATCCCAATATCTCTTTCATTTTCTTTATACTCCTTATCCTGTGCTAACCAGGCTAATTTTAAACTTTTTATTTTCCAGATTGCTACTTGATCTATATTTATGATATCCTCCTCAGCTTCTGTGCTAGTTTGGTGTAGTGGTTAACTGTGCGGACTCTAATCTGGGAGAACCGGGTTTGATTCTCCACTCCTCCACTCGCAGCTGCTGGATGACCTTGGACAAGCCATAGTTCTGTCAGAGGTGTTATTGAAAAGAGCAGTTTCTGTCAGAGCTCTCTCAGCCCCACCTACCTCACAAGGTGTCTGTTGTGGGGAGGGGAAGGGAAAGGAGGTTGTAAGCCGCTCTGAGACTCCAAGTAAAGGGCGTGGTATAAATCCAATCTCTTCAGCTGCTGCTGCTGTCTCCTTTGGCATGTAATTCTGCCTCTGTACCTCTTGTCCTTTGACCCACTTTGAAGTCACTCTGACAAAACATTTACCTCACATCCCATATATATGGAAGTCCAGCATATTGGCACTTTCTGGCTCTCCCATTGGTTGTGCTGTGTGCTCCATCAGCTATTGGCACATCAACTGGCACTCAAGAGTACTCGTGTGCCATTGGCTGGTTGCTGGATCCATTCTTCTCCCCCGACCACTGCTGGCCTGACCACTTCCCTGACAGAATAAACTGCCAAAATGGCAGTCTCTCCTAACGGAGACACTTCTGCTTGGCTCCTGTGGGTCTAACGTTTCCCTCAGTGGCTGTTGCTAGGCAACCAAGCTTGGTTGTCAGTAAAAAGGCAAAGGCCTACTTTGGCCTTTCTGGGGAACTCATTGGGGCCAGTCCTGACTAGGGTTGCCAGCTCCAGGTTGGGCAATGCCTGGATATTTTGTGGTGGAGTCTACGGAAGCCAAAGTTTGGGGAAGGGAGAGGCCTCAGCTGAAAAGAATGCCATAGAGTCCACCCTCCAAAGCAGTTATTTTCTCCTGGGGAACTGCTGCTGCCAATCTCCAGGTGATAATTACAATAGAATTACTGCAAAACGTGCAAATATGATAGAATCCAATATAACATGCAGTCAAAATGTAATCAGTCCATTGTTTTAATCTCTTTTCAACAGTGAAGACGTCAAAGATGAAAAGTGAAGACGTCAATGAAGAAAGAATGGACGAACTTCCCTGGAGTTACCACTCGTTTCGGAACTTCCCCGGAGTTACCACCCATTTCAAATTTTCTTTTTCATACATAAGATCTCAGCTCTGCATCCGCATAATCACAAGGTTTCCAAATTGGACTCTTTCTATTTCCTAAATACTTCAAAAGTAGCTCACATCAGGCTCTTAGCCAATATATCTAACCCGGGCTGATTATGCGGATGCAGAGCTGAGATCTTATGTATGAAAAAGAAAATTTGAAATGGGTGGTAACTCCGGGGAAGTTCGTCCATTCTTTCTTCATTGACGTCTTCACTGTTGAAAAGAGATTAAAACAATGGACTGGTTACATTTTGACTGCATGTTATATTGGATTCTATAATATTTGCACGTTTTGCAGTAATTCTATTGTAATTATTATTGTCATACTGCTACCCCCTCCATCTATTGAATCTCCAGGTGATGGCTGGGGATCACTCAGAATTACAAATGCTCTCCAGATGGCAGAGATCGGTTCCCCTGGAGAAAATGGCTGCTTTGCAGGGTGGACTATGTGTCATTATCCCCTGCTGAGGCTGCTTCCCTCCTGCTTGGGTCTCTACTGTGGAGAAAGACTGTACTTTTCCTAGGTAGAGGCTGCAGGTGAGGGGGAGATGGAAAGCTGAAGTCCAAGAGGCAGATAATGGTACGTTGATGGTTGGCTGGAAAGGAGATAAGGTTGCCAACTCCAGGTTGGCAAATTCCTGAAGATTTGAGGGGTGGTGCCTGGAAAGGGTGAGGTTTGAGGAAGGGTGGGACCTTAGGTACAATGCCATAGACTCCACTCGCCAAACCAGCCAATTCCTCCTGGGGAACCATTGCTGCCAATCTCCAGGTGAGGGGTGGAGATCACTCAGAATTACAATTGCTCTCCAGATGGCAGAGATCAGTTCCCCTAGAGAAAATGGTGGACTCTGTGTCATTATACCCTCCTGAGGTCGCCACAGCAAATTGATACTGAGTGCCCAAGGCCAGGGCACCTGCCCAGAGCCTCTTTCTAGAGCTCGTTGTATTTATTGCCACAATAGGCCTTATTCCTATTAACATAATAAAACTCTTGTACACCTAGATCCGGCACACCAATTTGCAATGGGCATTATAAAATTTCATGGAATTATACATCTTAACTAGCAACTCTTCCCTATGTCATCTGAAGTATTTTAGAATGGTGTGGTTAGGACTTTATTTCTATGATTATTGAATTGTGAGTTTGATATTGTGAGGCAATTTTTATGATTCTTTAAAACCTCTAAAGTACTGGAGGCAGGGTTATAGAAGAATAATAGTTGTGATTTATTTTTCTCCTCAAAATGGTACTATTCTTAAGTGGTTGCAGGCACAACGTACAGGTTAGAGAACAAGTTAACTTCACAGCCTTTGCCAAGGTATATATTTTTCTGGTCCACAGATGAAAGTGTCATGAATGATTTATATACAAATTAGCAAGTAGCTTCTGAGAATTTAGAAGTCACTTCATCCCTGAATGTCAGAAGTCAGTCATGAACTTCACCTTACGTTCATCTCTGTCAGATCTCAAATTCTTGACAAACCAGTTACAACCAGTCTCCTCCTCCTGTGAACAATAGACTCAAACATCATTTAATATGTCATGTTAATACTTATGCATTGCTTCAGTTTTGTTTTTAGACTTCTGATTGGTTCTCCAGCCTTAAGGCTATTGCATTGTTTATTGAATGTCCCATTCGTAAATTGTATTGACTCACTCTGTGTAATCCACCTTATGTTCATGTGAGAAAGGAGGACTATAAATAATGTAAATAAATAAATCAATTGACCCATATATACAGGTGTCCTTTAAAAAAAAAAAACACTTCCCACAGTTTTTGTGTGGCTGTGAGGAACACAAGTCAGTTCCAGGGAACCTGGACTCAGCTCTTTAAAAGCACAAGCATCTAGTTTGGACCACAGTCTACTCTGCCCTCAAGAAAGACTCTTTCCAATTTGTTGCTCTCTATGGAAGTTAGTCCTCATCTATCATTCCTTTTCTCTCCCCTTTCACCTCCCTGAAAGCAGACTAGATGTAGCCTGAGCCTTCAGATCTCCTCAGGCTGTCACAGTGAGGGGACTGGCTGTTTGACAGCTAAGGGACAGGCAGCCTCCTGTCCATAACAGTGTGAAGTTGCAAGTGTATACTCATAACTCTTTTTGGAACTGGACCAAAGGATGAACAACGTTCACAAACATTTTACAGCTGAATACACCTTGGAATATTCCAAACAAGGCAAACTTCACAAGGGCTAAATTATTGAATGGCTCCAGATGACAACTTTTCTGGGGATATATTAAAGGAGTGCCCCTGTTTGCCTGTCATGCTTATATGTATCATTATTGAAATGAGTTAAAACAAACATAACTTTGTTAAGTTCTTAAAATATTCCAAACCTTATACCCTATTTCAAACTGTATTTTAACTATAAAAAAGGCAACATAAAAGCTACTGATACAGGAGCAAAAACAGCTGTTCCTGCATTAGCAGTAAAACAGGAATTAAGCACCAGGTTCAGTTCACAAGCATCCCAACTATTTCTCTGTTGCAATAGCTGGACACTAAAGCATAATTCTGCCAACTGCTGCCAGGAGGCAACAGCTAGCTTATAGCACTAGGCTATGAGTCTAAACACAACCAGTAATTAAGTCCCTAAAATGGTTAGATGTTGTACAAGGATAAAGTGAACAAGGCTCCGCCTGCCTTCTTTATACTGCAATCTAATAAGAAGTAGAACATTTAAAGATAAGAAAAATGGGAGGAGGTAAGAATACTGTAGGTACAGATCAAAATTCTTTACAACAAACCCATCAGCCACAAATAAATAAAAGACTTGAACTTGGTCAGCATGGTGAATTATGTGCTTGGTAATTTAGAATGATTATTGTTTTCTATAACACTTTCAGAGAGACAAAGAGCCTTAGAAACTTAATCAAACTCCTTCTTGTATCAGTACCACTTTATAACCAATGCAACAAATAAGAAAACTGGGTTGCAAAATATGACCCTTGCCAGGTCATGGATGGAACAGAATTTTGAACTTATACACAGAGGGATCACTAAAAATTTACCATCTACTAAGCTCTCAAATTTATACTGATGAGAATTTTTTTTAAAAAAACCCAAGATGTAATGAATTTACATAATGTGTAAGCAGTTTAGAATCCATTGTATCTTCAAGACACTTTTGGCATACTTGTGTTCATTTTAGGGACTGCAAGGTACCATTTTTCTAATCATATGGGCAAAGCCAGGAGGATATGAAGCCCTCCTTGATTAGCATGCTATATCAACTTATGTTGTCATACACACATTTTTCTGCTTTTGGTCTCTAGTGAAGTTGGAAAATATCTGACACCATGACATACATAATGCAGGAACAAAGTTTAATGCTTTATTTTATCTCAACACCCTGGAGCTATTCCATTTCTTTAAAAATATTAGTTCATTAAACACCTTCTGAAATTTGAAATATACAGTGATAAAACATCACCTAAGAAATAAGAAGGGGTTAGCATATTTTAGAATGGAGAATTCACATGCATTCAGATGCCACAACAGAGGTTATTTGTGTTGGGCACAATCACAGTTTACACGATCCTCTCATACTCCTCCTGTATTCACAGTGTGATTGAAAGGGGTTTCACTAAATGATACATGTGATGCTAGCCAAACTGGGGATTCCCTGACCAGGCTTGCAGTCACATGCACCACTGGGAAATTTGCTTGCTGAAGCACCCATTACTTGTGTAGGCTCAAGGAGGGGAGAAGGGGATTCAGGCTTTCCATCCACATTGTGTTCCTCAGTGGAAATGATTGGGGGGGTCCTGTTTGCCCCTTTCTGGAGTTCCATGTATCCTTACAGTTTGCCTTTTTCCCTGCTGCACCACATTGCATTAACACTTTCATTGAACTATCTACTACAACTCCAAGATCCTTTCCCTCTCAGCAAGTTCAGACCCTATTAGCCTACACTTGGAGCTGGGATTTTTTGTTCCATCCACTTACCTACACTGAACGTCATCTGCCATATTTTTGCCCATTCATCCAATTTGTGGAGTTCTTCATAGTCATTCTTGGGTTTTCACCATCCTGAATAATTTTGTGTTATCTGCAAAACTGCCCACTACACTGCTCATCCCTAGTTCCAGATCATTTATGAACAAATAGTGCTACCCCCAATACTGATGTTTGTGGCGCCCCACCCTATATGAGACTACTAGCCTTGTCAGAGGACCCTTGACTCCAATTGCACATGTTTCATTTAGCTAGAGCCTCTTCAAGCTGCAGTTTTCCATGACTTACAAATACAGGAATCTGTGTGTACTGTCTACCAGTTTGGATTCTAACTGGGATTCAACCAATGTTCAGAATCCCCAGGTTCAATCCAGACAGCTTTTGCCCTCAATCTCACCAATTCCTCTCCAGCCCCTACCCCTTTTCCATTTGCACTTGTAACAGTTGGTCTTCCATAGAGATTTGTTTTCTTTCCAGCTTTTGCACTTTCTTCTTCACCTTCTGTGTAGTTGCAGCCACTTCCTTTACCTTCTCAGTATCTTGCTTCATTATTTGCAGCATATCATTTATCTGAGTTTGTTGAGCGGTAATACTTTGAGTTACTACAGACATCTGTTCCTTGAAGTTATTCAGCTGTTCCAGCAGAGGACGCATATACTCTGCTATAGCCTTAGCCACCTCACTGGTAGCTTCCGGTTTTGGGCTCTCTAAGCCTTTCGCTTTCAAACGTTTTTCTCTGTCCTTCTTCCCCGCCATCTTTATCATTTGTTTACTTTCACAAATTTTTTACAAGTCTCTGAATGTGCACTTGACCACTTCGATTCGCTTTGGTAAGTACTTCTCAACAGTTTTCTTCGCGTTTTCTTCCACTCCCCCCCTCAGTCACTCAAAAATTCATGTGCTTGGGAGGCGTCCCTCCCCTGCTCGCCTTTTTCCCATTCAGTGGGGTGGGGAGCTAGGTTTTTCCCTTTAAAAATGCTTTAAAGCTGACTCACATTCATAATTGGTCATTCGACCTTGCTTTCAGCATCATTTCTGATGCTCGATCTCCCACGCTTGCCCCGGTCAGCGTCACTAAATCTCTCACAGCACGGAGAACCGTCGGAATGAAGAGGTGCCTCAATTCTCCAGCATTCCACCCTCAAAGAGGCAACCTCTTAGAAGTTCCATGGCCAGAATCCCTTCCCCGGGTCTCTGGGGGGGTAAGTGAGCCTGCGCACCCCCTCCTTCGGCTGGAGCGCAGCTTCACCTCCGGGAGGTCCGGGAGGTGAGTCTGCTAGCGTGCCGCCATAAACCGGAAGTCCTCCAGCCCCTAACCCACATGGCACTTATACATGTTGACCCCATGATTATTAGCATAGCTTTGGAATGGGTGTTAGAGAGTTCCAATGGACACACTGCACCTGAACTACCCTAGAGTTTCCCTGATTAATCAGGTACAGGAGATTTTAAAAAAATCTCATCAGGGCAGTGTCAGAGGATGCTCCCAAACACAGTGCGGGCTTCCCACAGTCCATTGGCATTTTGCATTGGACTCAGAAACCAACAGATGGTGAATGGAAGATTTGTATTCACTTACCGTGAAGCTTCCTTCTCGGTGGTCCAGGAGTGGGGCAGTCCTTGACTCCTTACTCCTGGGAAAGCACCTCCCCCTTCCGTAGGCAGGGCCAGCAAACTTTGATCCCAGAGGGGAGGGGCTTATTCTCTGATCCCCAGTCATACCGAAAGGCACCTCCGAGCTGCTGTAAATTCACTTAAAAATAACTCCTTCCCCCTCAGACAACTGGGGAATACTATCACAGCCATGGGCTTAACCAAATACAAACCTGTATTTTAACCATTAGAGCAAACAAACAGCAACAATCCACCACATTACGTAATCAGTTAGACCATATTCATGAACAACTGAACCACTGCAAAACCTAAAGGACCGGGAGTCGTGTCCATCAAGAGAGGGTGGGTAGGACTGCCCCACTCTGGACCACCGAGAAGGAAGCTTCACGGTTGTTGTTGTTGTTCAGTTGCACAGTCGAGTCCGACTCTTTGTGACCCCATGGACCAGATCACGCTAGGCCTGGTAAGTAATACGGTAAGTGAATACAAATCTTCCATTATCTGGTGGTCCAGGAATGGGGCAGTCCTTGACTCCTTACTCCTGGGACATAAAAAGCAGTGCTCCCTCCGGGTGGGTCACACAACTTCCGGTGCCTACAGGGCCTCAAGGAGCACTCTACTGTCAAATGCTGCTTCTGCCGAGGCTAGTTTGTCAATCCTATAGTACTTTGTAAAGGAATGGACAAATTTCCATGTCACCACCTTACAAGTGACTTCTAGGGATGGCAAGGCCCTATATGCCACCGATGTGACTGCTCCCCAGAGTGCCCTGTGACCCCTACTGGAGGTACTAAACCCTACACCTTATATGCCTGACTGATCCTTATCCACCTGCTCAGGGCAGAAATGGAGACACTCTTGGGACAACTGACTAACATACCCAAACAAGGATTCAGTCTTTCTCAACCCCCTGGTCCTGTCCATATAGACAACTCAAAGCCCTACGCACGTCTAGATGATGCCAGACCGTCACCATCTCATGGCCAGGGTTTGAAGAAAAGGAGGGATGAACCATATCTTCCTATCTATGGAACCAGGAGTTAACTTTGGGGATGACTGCTGGGGCTGGTCTGAGGACGAGCCTGTTGTTGTAGAAGGTACATAAATCTGTGTGTACCGACGAAGCTCTCAGCCCCAAAAACCTACGTGCTGAAGTGATCCCCACTAAGAAATTGTTTTCAGAGTAATATCTTTCATGGAACATGATGCCATTGGTTCAAATGGCTCCTTGCATAGTGCTCGTAGCACTGCATTTAAATTCCATGCAGAGAACCTGTGTACCTGTGGTGGATTGAGGAGGGAGGCCCCCCTCAAAAACCACCATATGTGTGGGTGATGGGGAAAAACCCACCTTTCCTAGCCCCTCCAACTGTGGAAAGGG
>NW_015165847.1:294387-313545 GCF_001447785.1 Gekko japonicus | reverse complement strand
GTCATGTGGCCGGCATGACTAAACACTAAATACTTGGATTATAATGTCCAAGTGTAGGCTCACCTGGTGACTGGACTCTGCCTGGATCAAAACGTCTTCCAAGTAAGGAAAACAGGACCACTCCTCTCAGACTTAGGAAGGCCACTAGTGTCCCCAGGACCTTGGAGAATATCTGAGGTGAGGACTTGAGTCCAGAGGGCGAGGCTCAATATTGGAAATGTTTGCTGTGATATGTGAACCTTAGAAATTTCCTGTGATTATCCCTTGTCAGGATGTGCAGATAGGCTTCTGCCAGGTCTATGGAAACCATGAAGTCCCCTGCATGTATGGAGGAAAAAGATGGACCTCAACATTTCCATCTTGAACTTTTGTGATTGCACATGTTTGTTGAGCCACTTCAAGTCCGAGATGGCCCTAGTGTTCCCATTCTTCTTCGGGATTGTGAAGGGATGGAATAAATTCCTAGCGACCTCTCTGTCTCAGGCACCATTTCGATCACTCCAATGTCCAACAGATGTTAGATTGCCTGTAACATCATCTTGTGTTTTTCCTGGTGATCTTTCCCTTGAGATCTCCAAGAAACGTCGCTTGGGACTCTTTTGAACTCTAGTGCGTAGCCATGGGCCAGTGTCTCCAGGAACCACTTGTCCGACACAGCCTGGTGCCACTGCCCAGAGAAAGCTATCCTCTTGCGCCTATATCTTCCATTTGTTGTTTATCATCACGACTCAATGCTCCCTCTAAGCTGTGGGGTCTTGTGAGCAAAAATTCTACTTTGTGAGCTACTGGCATTTAAGTTGTGAGCAGACGATTTGGCTACTGCATAAATTAAGTTTGCTCTGGAGCCATCCTTCCTGAGCTAAGACAAAAATGTGTGAGCCGGAGACTAAAAAACTGTGAGCTAGCTCACACTAACTCAGCTTAGAGGGAACACTGATCATGACTGAGGCCTCAAAAGGACTGTGGTCTCCTTCTAGAATTCATATCCTTCTTCTTTGATGGCAGCACCCATGACTTGCCTTCGTCTTTCACCAAGTAACGCTCCTGGCCTGCTCTGAAAAGGTTAACTCCCTTGAGAGATACCACTGCCACCTTGGTCCTTGTTGCTGGATCTGCATTCCAGTGCCCCAGCCACGTATTTCTCCTGGCTGTTGCATGACATGCCATAGCCCTCGCTGTGAGTTGTATGGCATCCAAAGAGGCTTCTGCCGCAAATGCTGTGGCTAGAGCTATCTGTTTTAGCTCATCCTTAAGGCTCTTTGGTATGTCACTGTCTACAGAAGTTAGCTCTGAGGCCCACAGGTAGGCCACTTGAGCAAACAGGGATCCCATAGCTGATACTCTAAGGGAGATGGCAGGTGCCTCAAAAAAACTCTATGCAGTGCCTTTGCAACTCCCTTGTCTTTTTTGGGAGTCCATCAGCGTCCACGGGAAATAGAGAAGTAGATGCTGATAAGTTAATTGAATCATCCACCATAGGAAGTTTGAACTTCTTTGTGGCTCCTGGAATAACAGAGCAGAGTTTATTAAACACTGGGTTTCCCAGGCTTTGGATTGGCTGGGTGTTCCCATTCTGCCATAATGATATTATATAATGCCACAGGAAGCAGAACACTTGGGAATAGCTTTGTCAGAGCAAACAGGAAAGAACCCAGGGTCCTCTTTGTCTTCCTGTATCTTTGGGGTGTATGTAAGCTCTAGTTCCCTCATGACCTTAGCCCATATTCTATTATAGACATTAGGAGGAAGAGTCTAGATTGAATGACAGGCACCCTTTTTTTTCTCCTGCTCTAATAGTTCACCTTTTTTCTGGCACTATGCTTGGGAGGCCTGTATTTCTAGGAGGAGGGCTGCCCTCTGTACTGAGACTCCTGTCTCTTTTAGCAGAGAGGACAGTAGCCTATGAAGAAGCTGCCTGTTGCCCTCTCTAAGCCAGGAGAAAAATTTGACTGGGCTTCCTCTCCTGAGGGCTCAGTATTTTGGGAGACTATATTGGTAGTCTGTGAAGGGTTAAGACTCTCTGTGCCTTGGGAGCTAGATGTTCCCGCCTTCTCAGCCATTTTAGGGGAACCTAAAAGTGAAAGTAGCCACCATCACTCTCCTAACAGAGCCTCAAAATGGAGCCCTACCCCACCCACATCAGCTGAATCCGGTGGGGAAGAAGTAGGCTGTCTATTGTTGCTCCCTTTCCCGAAGACCCAGCAATAAGGACTGTAAAATGTCCCTGCTAGAGACCTGACCCATGGACCAGAAGCAATTCGTCCTTTTAAAGAACCTCCCATCCAGATCCAGAGGAAAGGAGTAAAGGGTGGGGAAAAGAAAACTGGAAGAGGGGGGTAATCCTCTGTCTCTCTCCCCCTCCACACCTTGCCAGTTCTCAATGGATACAGTCCTACCGTGGTTCAGCCGACCGGGTAGACTATGCAGGGGAAACGTCCCTCCTCGCCACGATCTGGAACAAGGAGGGGGCTCCATTCCAATGCTGAAAGGGATGGCGACAGAGATTCTTCACCACCCTCGGCCGCCTCTCTTGCCTCTGCTCTCCCCAGGCTCTTCACTAAGCGTCTGTCCCCAAAACCGCTGCACGCTGCCGCGGCTGGATGGGGGGGGAGCAGTTTACTGCTGCCTTCCCAGCGGGGTCCGAGGCGTTCCTTTCGGTGCCGCGACCGCCTGGGGACCTCCCAGGACTGCCGGCGCTGGATCCATTGTAATTCGAGGCCTGCAGCTCTCGAATATGTTTTAGGGCTTGAAGGTAAGTACCTTCTCCCATTGCCCTTTAGGTCTCCGCTTCTTCTTCTGATCTTCCGGTGTCTTCTGGGATCTTTGTGCTCTTCAGAGCACAGCCAGCACGTCCTGCTCAGAAGGCAGGACCGGTAAGACTGGGTATCAGAGGATAAGCCCCTCCCCTCTGGGATCAAAGTTTGCCGGCCCTGCCTACAGAAGGGGGAGGTGCTTTCCCAGGAGTAAGGAGACAAGGACTGCCCCACTCCTGGACCACCGGAGAATATGATTATAAAATAGTCATAACGTGATCCCTGTGTCCAGCCTATGACAATATTCTCTGCATGTACATAAAGAGTTAAAGAGGTCAAGAGGAGCAGATAAAACTCATGACCATCTAACTGCAAAGATGTGGCAATTTTATACACACACACACACATATACATACATACATATATGTGTGTGTGTGTTGTTGTTCAGTTGCACAGTCAATTCCGACTCTTTGTGACCCCATGGACCACATCACACCAGGCCCTCCTGTCTTCTGCCATCCTCTGGAGCGTGCTCAACTTCATGTTCGTTGCATCGATAACACTGTCTAACCATCTCACCCTTTGCTGCCCCCTTCTTCTTTTACCTTCAATCTTTCCCAGTATCAGGGTCTTCTCCAGTGAATGCTCCCTTCTCATTTGGTGACCAAAGTACACACACATACACACACACACACACACACACACACAGGAAAGTAGACACCAATGCTGCAAGATAAAAATAGGTGGTGTTTGTGATTCAGGATGTTGCAGCTATGCAACCATGCTGAGCATCTCAGAAACTCACCTATTCAATGACCAACTTTGACTGGTTGCTGATAAAGAAGGGAGAACATAAGTTTACAAGGGTTGGGTTTATATTCCTATTTTTAAGCCCCTCTTTTAGTTGGTTAGCTATCTCCTCATCTCAGTACTAGATCATATCACTGTCTTCTACATACAACAGAATGCAAACACAATCTAAAACCCCTGCCTAGTATGAGGTAAATTCCACAATCATTTATAAATATGCATTTATGTACATAGTGTATTTGCTCCATAAAGCATGGTTTTGCTTTTACAATTACCTAAATAAATGTTTAGCTGAGCTTGAGCTACTTAGCCTACTGGGTATAAGACTGGTGCCAAAGAACAAGGAAGAAAACAGGCCACTTATATATTTATTGTAATATATTTTTGCATTTCAAGTAAATACCACACATTTTTTAAAAGGAGATATATTTATGTGAAGGGCCATAATACCTGCTATGTTCTGTCTCCTGGGTAAATGTTAGTCTTTTCTAACCAAAAAAATAAAAGTCATTCAGTGATAAAGCCTAAATCCAAAGAAAACACATTTAGAAATAATAAGGGAAATGTTTCAAAAGAATGCACTGGGATTTGGCTATGACACATAAGTACTTAAGAACAGAGCAATGGGTGTGCTAAAGTTGCTCTGAGATGTTATTTCTAGGGTTTCTAATTTAATGACCAGTGGTCCCATTCGTTATCATCTCCTTATATATTATTATGTTTTGGTCATGGACTCCTCTGAACATTCCATCACACTCCAAAATCAGTTGGCTGAATGATCTCTCATTCAGAGGGTCTCCCTATCCACTGGCTGCATTGTCTGAGTCCTGCCTCCAACATTCTAAACAGTTTGCTGTTCCTCTACCCCCCATAGCCAGTCAGAACACAGAGATCATTTGTATATTTGGCCTGATTGGCCTTTACCTCTAACATTCTAAATAGTCTGCTGTTGCTGTTGGGAGTCCTGAGGTAAAATATGTATCCCAATCTCCCTGTGGGGCCTGGAGATCTCCCCAGCCACAGCACATCATTTCCCCTACAGAAAATTTTCCAGCTATTACAACTGATGTCCAGATGACCAAGTTCAGTTCTCCTGGAGACAATGGCTGCTTTGGCCAGTGGACCCTATGGCATTATACCCTGTTGAGGTCCCTCCCCACCCCAAACACTGCTCTCCCCAGGCTCTACCCCTCAAATCTACAGGTATTTCCCAACCCAGAGTTGGCAACTGTGTAACTGGCTATGGAACCACTTTCCAGACCCTTGGAACCCAGAAGACATGGCATAGGAGGAGGTGCTTTTCTACCTTAGCTGCCACTGCATAGACCCAAATTAACATAAGCCAACCTCCAGGCGGCACCTGGAGATCTCCAGCTATTACAACTGATGTTCAGATGACCAAGATCAGTTCTCCTGGAGACAATGGCTGCCAGTGGACTCTATGGCATTATACCCTGCTGAGGTCCCTCCCCACCCCAAACCCTCCCCTCACCAGGCTCTACCCCTCAAATCTACAGGTATATCCCAACCCAGAGTTGGCAACCCTGTAACTGGCTATGGAACTGTTTTCCAGACTCTTGGAACCCAGAAGACATGGCATGGGAGGAGGTGGTTTTCTACCTTAGCTGCAACTAGGTAAAGGTTTAGGTTTCCCTTGCTCGAAAGCCAATCAAATCCGACTCTAGGGATGTGGTGCTCATCTCCGTTTCCAAGCCGAAGAGCCAGCACTGCCCAAAGACATTTCTGTGGTCATGTGGCCGGCATGACTAGATGCTGAGGTGCACAGAACGCTGTTACCTTCCCACTGAAGTGATACCTACTTATCTACTTGCAGTTTCTTGCTTTTGGACTGCTAGGTTGGCAGGAGCTGGGACCAGAGACGGGCACTCACTCCATCATGTGGCAAATTAACATAAGTCAGGGGTGGAGGGAACCATACCTGTTACCATGAGGCTGTCCTCCCATGCTACCCACTTAGGGCAGCAAGTGACTTGAGACACCCCTGCCTTAAAGCTAAGCAGAAGGAAATAAAAATGGCTTGCCTCCCTCTATTTTCCCCTTCCCTTTGCCACCTCACCAGCCACAGCCAGGACACTCACCTGGAGCTTCCTTCTAGAGATCCTTGTATTTCTTCCCACAACAGGCCTTACTCCTAGTAGAATGATATTTCTAAATAGCAATAGGCTACTTATTGTTAAATACTTGTATAAAGCTTTCGATTCTACAAATTGCTTTACAACTCATTTATTCTCCTAGCACTATCCTCTGTGTATATGTAGAAATGAGGCTAAGAGAATAATGGTATTTCCAAGGATATCCAGCAATGACGTAAAGGACGATTTGAAAACCATAGGCCCAAGCCTAATGTTACTGAACTAACAAAGGCCTGACATTGTCAGTCAACAGAGGGTTAACCTTAAATTGTAAATCCATTATTTTACTTCTAGAAAATAAATTCCCTATGGATGCATTTTTCAGGTAGCTAAACAAGATTGTTCTAACATACCTCGCATTGAAAGATGCTAAGGCACCAATCCCAGTTAAGTGCTAAACCATATGTTTATCATTAATCAAGTGAGGTAATTCAAACCTTAAGCAACACCACATATTATGTTCTCAAGCCAGACTTCAGAATTCTGCCTTGTAGAGTCAATACACATTAGGTCTCATAGATATATCATGTGTGCACCTCCTAGCATTTAGTGAGGTTCTTCACTAGTTCTCACGGTCTTTGGACCCTTCTGCTCACTTCCTTGCTTTTGTCATTCTTCTTTCCATAACTTTCTTTTTTCACCCTTTCTGCCACTTCCCTCAGGTTTGAAGACTCTTAGTTCACTGCTTGTTCTTTTTCCTTAAAAAGTTATTACTCTTGGGTCCAGTATCTGCTCTAACTCAGCTCTTTCCTACTCCTTTTTTTTTTTGTCTTGTAATCTTGTGTGTCTCTATGCACTGCACAGAAGAGTCAAGCAACAAGGCTAGATCACATACTCATACACATGAGAAAGGGCACAGTAAACAAAAGCTTAAGTTGGGGGCTTCTGAGTTTAGGGTTGTTGTTTTTAAGAAGCCTTTAATGGGTAATCTTGTTCTATGCAGAGTGTGCCTGGCAACCCACCTCACCTTAGCAGTTATTGTTTATACTTCCCTTCTTAGTAACAGTGCCAAAAGATTTCAGCTGAAATTTTGACACTTTCACCTTTCTCCATTGTCTCTTCACAAATAAAGGAAACTGAGGAGAGAGGTTGCCTGAAGCTGAGGAGGTCTGAGAAGGAAAACTAAGAACTGATCTATCAATTTGCACCAAGAGTAGAGGTGAGAAGTAGAGTATAAGAATGTTTTTGAACTATTTACCCTCCCTTTCACACATGAAGCCAAACAGAAGCAATAAGCACACCTTTGCTATCATCCAAAAGAAATAAAAACAAGGTTCTCTCCATACTGTTTAACACAGTCCTTTTGATGTATAAGTACAGCACATTTATCCCGGGCTTGAGGTGAATGGAAACTTTTATTACAATAGATACAAGTAACCTGTCTGAGATCAATCACTCTGACAGTTCATAGAGAAGCCCACATTTCCTGTCAGGACTTTACTCTTCCTACTTTTATATTTTGTGCTTTCCTGTTGTGGCTTTCCCTCTACTGTTTAATGTAAGTTTTCTCTACTCAATCAACCTGGCCTTCTCTGACAGATATGGGGCTTAACCCTCATGAAAAGTCTGTGACATCACAGAAGCTTAACCAATAGCTCCGTTGAGCTCTCTTATAGACAAACAGGATCTACTGCTATGCCTTGTAATTATGTTATACAGAACTGTTTTAGGACATATTTATTTTACAAAAATTCTAAAATATGATGCAAGATATGAACCAATACATAGCATCTGGTTCAAGTTTTATAATTTCTTTTGCTCTTTCATAAGGTCTTATTCACATTCATCCTTTCTATACTATTGGCAGCCCAATACTACAAAATTAGTATTTGCTATCACTGCAGATAGCTGTTTGCAGGGGTCATTTCGTAGAAAAAGAGCTAGGGGAACTCATTAGCATAACTCATTAGCATATGCCACACACCCTGACATCAGGGGCCCGGCGGTGGACCTGCAAGGCCAGCGGGAGTGCGAGGAAGCCCCGCCAAGGCCCTCCCTGGCCCCAGGCAGGGGTGGGGAGAGGCGGGGAGGAAGCAACTTACCCTCCCTCTTCTCCTGCCTCCTCTTGGCTGAATGAGGGCTGGAAGCGGGCGGCCGGAAGCAGGGGGCGGGGCCTCGTCATGTGCCCTGCCCCCCTGCACCTCACCCGGGGGAACTGCGTTCCCCCGCATTCCCCCCCCGAAATGACCTCTGGCTGTTTGTACAATGGCAGCTGGAAGAACATCCAAAATCTGGCAAACAGGGTAGAGATTCTGGGGCAGTAGCATGGTTAAACAATAATCTCCTGCTTAATCAGCTTTAAAATACTTCTTTATAACATTAAAGAGCATATTGAACAACAGCACTTAAGTCCTTAAAGGATATTTCCCACTGCTGGCCCCAGGTGAATTAATAAATGAGTTCAGTAACAGAAATATTCTTGCACACACTTCCTCAATAACACCTATTAACATTTATAAAAATGAATTAAAGTTAGTAGGGTTTATGTCAAAATAGGGCTTCAAAATCAAATAATCATCACACCTTTGGACTCAAACCTTATTCATTGTCATGTTTATATACAGTAAATTAAACAGAAGTTTGCACCAAATGGCAGGATGAAAATATACAATTAAACAAATAGAAATGAGATTGTGTTTTGATTTTGGGGGGGGGCGAAACCCTGTTCATTAGTGGTACAACACACACACACACACACACACGCATCAGGAGCAGCATGAACTTTTCATTTTCTGGTTTCTTGCACACCATTATCCCAAAAGCACTAACTTTTAAATCAAAACAGATTAAAGACGGCAAAACACATTATATACAGTGTTTGTTTGAAGTGGTAAATCCAAAATCTAACATGATTAGGTTTCTCTTCATTATTTAATCGTGAACATTTTAATATGTGAATTTCAATTGTTTAAGAGTAGAAAATTTTGTACAAAATTTGGTAGGTGTCCTAGTGACCCAAGTTTGATTCAAAGTCAGACACCCCCTACCCCCGGTGTTTCTGTGAAATAATTTAGCCTGGATTATGTAATCTGATGAGGATTTATGTTCATGCAACTATGATGCATTGCTGCACCAGAAGAACATTCGATTAATTAAATTATACAGTTTCAGAGGCATGATGGCAATTTCTCTAAGGATTTCTCTCTTTAACAGTCTGACAGCCTTAGAGTAGGGAGCCAGACCAGCAGCAGACTGACACATTAACTGAACACTTCTGGAACTGCCTCTATGTGGTTTGATCCCACAACATTCATGTAACACCTATTTGCTGGAACCCCATGGATCAGATGACTGATATGATTACTTTTAATGTCAACACAGCCTGGATGGAGATCCCATACTCCACTCCTTCTCTGATACAAAGATCCCACTACACAAGTGGATGGAGGAATGTCAATGTCTCCATTTATTGCACCAAATTACTTTCAATTATATGATTTTAGGATCCTTCCAGCACTTTTAGTTCTCAGCATCTGGTCTACGCCCAAAACAGGATATTAGTTAATTACAATGCATGGAACACCCTATATAAGGAATATATAGAAAAAGCCCAGCAGGAACTCATTAGCATAATAGGCCACACCCAACAGCAGGAACTCATTAGCATATTGGGCCACACCCCTGACAGCACAGCTCATTAGCACATTAGGCCGCACCCCATGTTACCAGAAGTGTAGTCATCCAGCCACACCCACCTTTTGCTTCTTATTCTGTTTACCTTGTTTGTTGTCAAAACCCAGGGCCTTTTTTGTGGCAGGAACTTCTTTGCATGTTAGGCCACACACCCCTAATGTAGCCAATCCTAATGAGTTCCTGCTGTTGGGTGTGGCCTATTATGCTAATGAGTTCCTGCTGGGCGTGGCCAACTTGGGAGCCAGCCGGAACTCCGTTCCTGTGCGTTCCTGCCCAAAAATAGCCCTGTGGTCATGAAATAGAACAGATGAATTTGAGGCACAAGCTTTCAAGCATTGAGTAAAGTGGAACTTATGAAAGTAGTAGGCTGTTTAAGAGAGCCACAATAATATTGTAATACAATAAAAAAGGGAGTAAAGAGTGCAGTGTATGAGAAGTCCCATGTTAAGAAGATCCCCTTCTAAAACAGAAGCGTTTTGTTTGTAGATAGTTTTGCATTCACTGGACATGTTCTCTTATTTACTATGGATGTGATGTGCTTCTATCATAACACTTTTCTCTGATTATATGTAACAAGAGAATGGGAGTAAACCAGACATTTCTAGCAGTTCTTTAGATACTGGAGCAATTTAAAAAGAACTGACCCCAAAGGCAATTCTTTCTTTTAAAAAGCTTCTGCATTAAAATACATACATGACTTTTTTCCTGGGGAGACATGACGGAACACAGTTCCAGAACCTCTTTTACAAAATTCTTTTTAAAAATGTTTAAAAGTTCACGAGTTTTCAGTATACAGATTGAACGCTCAACTCCCTCTTGAGAGTTCCAGCACCTCTTTTTTAAAAAAACAAACAAACCATGCATACATAGATATACTACAAATGGAAGTGTGAGGTACTACAGCACACAGCACTTAAGGTACTAAAGCACACAACACTCTAGTGCTTAGAAATGATACCTTATTTCCCTTGTAAGAAAACTGTTCTTGCAAAAGATTTTTGCTTCATGGAGACACATGTCAACTTTCTGCCAGAGCCCTTGGAGTTACTCAGTTTTGTTGCTTCATGTCTAATAAACATTATCTCCACATGTAGAATTCGGAGAGCAAAAAGCAAGAACCTGCTATAAATGTTTTACACAAGACAAGTTGTATTATATATAACTCTAAGCCAACAGAGTATTACAACCACAGGCCTGGAAGCAAGATCAGACCCATCTACATGGAGACTGATGGCTTTGTACTTGGGTGAATATAGTCATCACATGTTGACTTTTCTACCCAACTATCCAACTTTTTGAGACTCATAACTCAAATCAGAATGAACACACAAACATTGGCTTTCCAGTTTATTGGCTTGTATACTTCCATTCTGCTGAAAGAAACAGAAAGACCTCCATATGCTAGAGGAAGGCTTTATGTGTGTTTTTCCCCCCTCCCGCAGGCAGGCACACTTACTAAAAGAAAGCTGAAGGAAGACTTGTTAGGCAGGAGAAAGACACCTAACTGCTCAGTAGAGTGGCCAGATATAGGCCATTGTGGAGTAGCTCTGAAGGGATGCAATTATTATCGCTCTGAAGAGATATAGTTACGTTTCTATCACATGATAAGTTTCTACCACATGTGCTTCGTTCAGAAATAACATGTTCTCTGGTCAGTGGGCTCAAGGCTGGTTTGGAACAGCAGCAACAGGCATCCATTCCTCCTCTGAGTAGTTTGTACTGGCAACAGGTAATTTGTCCTATCTAATGTTTTAGACAGTGCTACACTATCACAAATTTCTTCATGTATAAGATATGTTCTCTTTTCTGTGCCTTTAGTTCTACTATATCCTTTTTAGAGTGATTAGAAACTCACCAACTAATGAAAAAGTAAGATGTGAGCAGTGTTCACTCTAAGCTGAGTTAGTGTGAGCTAGCTCACAGTTTTTTAGCCTCCGACTCACAGACTTTTGTCTTAGCTCAGGAAGGACAGCTCCAGAGCAACCTAATTGATGCAGTAGCCAAATTGCTCGCTCATTACTTTAATGCCAGTTGCTGACAAAGTAGAATTTTTGCTCACAAGAGTCCACAGCTTAGAGGGAACATTGGATGTGAGGCATCCAAAATATGAGAACTAAGGAAAAAGAATAAACTGATCAAGAGTTCAACTCTCAACTCAGTTGTGGCCTCAGCCCCCTCCTCCCTTTACACAATGTACAAACAGTGGGTGAATCCAACCACCTTCCAAATAGCCTTCCTCCAATTGCAGTGGTTCTTCCTTTAACAGAAGAGCCATTTAAGTTGGAAGAAGACTTCTTAGATCAGAGGCATGTTTACGGCTTCAGCTATAAGAAAATGGGATGTTAATATTGTGATTTAAAAAGAATTAAAACATAATTATTAATTATTTAAAATGGTTAATTAATTAACAGGATAGGGGTATGATCCACCACAACACGTGTGTGTGCATATATATACACTAAAAATTACCGCGTGTGTATACTCCAGATTCTTTCTTCCATCATGTATTACTTTGTCCTAAATTATTAAACCTAATCTGTCAATTTGTTTCCCAGTTATCAAGTTTTCAGACAATATTTTGGCATTCTTCACAGTTTGCTCAAGTCTCACAATCCAGAAAACTTTTGTTGTCATCTTGAAACTGACTGCTTTACTATTCATCTTCATCATCACCAAACTTTTAATAATAAATATTTAATAAAAAATAAATATACAGGGAAAAAAATACTTGACCTTCACCACTTGCCAGAAACCCTGTTTGCAAGTTACGGTGAATACACATACAATACAGTGTAAACTTGTTTTTTTTAAATATGCACGTTGAGTAATTCTCTCATATTGAGTGTCAAATTCAACACATGAAAAGCTGACCATGTGATACAAACTCCACATTTATCCTAGTTTCAACTGCAAAGTGAATACATGCTGGATGCACATATATTCAGTGTAACATATGAACAAGGCCTCTCTTCACTTTGACCACTATGCATTTATGTCTATTCTACTCCTGCTGATGCCAGTTTTTAATCAATTCCCAACTCATATGTGGACCGGTTCTCTTACCCAAATGCCACTAACAGTGCAATCCTAAGTAGAACTGTATCCTTCAAAGTACTCTGACTTCAGCATACTTAGAAGTCTGTAACTCTGGTTCAGATTACACTTAATTTACTAAAAGCCTTTGGTGTAATATTTTGTCAACAGGGTTTGAAAATCTTAATAAACCACACCCAGTATATTAATACAAAATAAGGCATGACCTGGTCCCAACCTCAGTACACTATGTTCATCGAAATCTATGTTTAGTATTTGCATCATTAATAGCATTTCCATCCAGATACCCACAATGTAAACCCCCCAAAAAACTAGTATTACACTGGTAACTCTCCAGTCATATGGCAAGCCTTGACAAGGAGGCCATTTTTAACTGATTTGGCAGATTTCTGTTATTGCTTCTGCACTGTCTATTTTTCAAGAATTCCAAGCATACACTGGCCCCAGCAACTTGCTATGAAGGGTTTGTGTTTAGTTTACTCAACCCCCCCCCAATACCTTAGCTGTATTTTTCAGGTTTTTTATAGCCAAAAAGAAATTATTCAGCTTTTATTCAGTTGCGGCTATGAGAAGTTCACTTGCTGAGTTGCATCAGTGTGGCTTGGGGAAGGCATTTAAAGGGGGTCTCTTTAAATGCTTTTCACTCACCGAATTGCATGACAGCAGTGGTATGACTCAGCGACTGAACTCAGACCTGGACCAGGCTTTGCAAGTCGTGGCTGGTTGGCCTAGACTGAGTCGGCTGAAGCTGAATCCAGTGAAGACGGAGGTCCTATGCCTGAGTCGAGGAGGTTCAGGGGTGGGGATCCCACTCCCGACCTTCGGGGGGGGGGCTCCATTGGTGCCAGTGCCTGAGGTTAGGAGCTTGGGAGTGCTCCTGGATTCTTCCCTTACTATTGAGGCCCAGGTAGCGGCCACTGCTAAGTATGCCTTTTACCATCTTAGGCTGATTAGGCAGATGGTCCCCTTCCTTGACCGCGCCAACCTGGCTATAGTGATCCACACGATGGTCACCTTGAGAGTAGACTACTGTAATGCTCTCTACATGAGGCTGCCCTTGTCACGGATCCGGAAACTGCAGCTAGTGCAGAATGCCGCGGCCAGGCTGTTGATGGGCCTCCCCAGGTGGGAGCACATCCAGCCTGTGCTGAGGACACTGCACTGGCTGCCAACAACATACCAAATCCGCTTCAAAGTTCTGGTTCTTACCTTAAACCCCTATGTGGCTGGGGTCCAACATACCTACAAGACTGCCTTTCCCCGTATATACCCCAGAGAGCACTACGGTCTGGTTCTCAAAATCTGTTGACCCTCCCTGGCCCAAGGGAGCCAGGCTAGCCACTACCAGGGCCAGGCCCTTTTCAATGGCAGCCCCTACCTGGTGGAACGAGCTCCCGGAGGAGATCAGGGCCCTGCGGGCCCTTCACAGTTCCGCAGGGCCTGCAAGATGGAGCTCTTCTGCCAGGCATTTAATTCGGGGCTGCCACTGCCGTAGAGCCCTGGCCCGTGGTTTTAACATCGAGCTGATGCCACAAGAAATTACGAGCAGAAGAACATCTGAGAACATCTGGGAATCAGAAATCCATCTTGAAAATGTGCCATCTAAGTTCATTCTAATTGCCGCCAGCACTTTGTATTTGTATCTGTTTTATCCGTTTTTAAATAATTGTATGATTTTAAGTTGTATATATGTTTGTATGGAATCCGCCCTGAGCCTGCTCTGTGGGGAGGGCGGGGTATAAATTTGATAAATAAATTGTTGTTGTTGTTCAGTCGCACAGTCGAGTCCGACTCTTCGCGACCCCACGGACCAGCTCCCGCAAGGCCCACCTGTCTTCCGCCGTCCTCTGAAGTTGGCTCAATTTCATGTTCGTTGCATCGATGACACTGTCTAACCATCTCATCCTTTGCCGTCCCTGTCTTCTTTGACCTTCAAGCTTTCCCAGCATCAGGGTCTTCTCCAGTGAACTCAGACCAAGTGTGATCCCCTGGAGAAGGTAATGGCAACCCACTCCAGTATCTTTGCCAAGAAAACCCCATGGACAGTATCAAAAGGATAAATAAATAAATACATAATTTACCCCCCTCCATTGAAAGTAATGGAAGATGGGGGCACCTTCTTTGGGGGACCAAATAATTGGACCCCCTGGTCCATTTTTTTTAACTTGGGGGGTTGAGGAGAGTAACCAGCATCTATGCTCCAAATTTGGTGCCTCTACCCAAAAAATCAGCTCCCCCAGAGCCCCAAACCAGTGGTATAACGGAGCTGGAAAACATTCGGGCTTTCCAAATATTTCTTGAATTTGAATACAATACTAGTATTGGGTTTCAGGAATATCAGGAAATACTGATATTATTCGAGTTTAATATACCTGAAAAATACCATGGGGGTTTTCTGCATACCCCTACTTGCTACCACTTAAGCAGGAATCCACTTTCCCAAGCAAACAGCATGATAGTCACGAAACTTGGGTGGGTAGGGAGTTGCCACACATAACCTTTCACCTGTAGAAAGTTCTGATGTATTATCTTAAACAAAACAAAAGTTTTGAGTTAAAATATGTGTCCATTATCGTCTTCAAAGCTGGGGGGGGGATTCTCTGCAGCTTCCATGTTCTGTTAGGTGTGAGCTCTTCTGACACCTTTATCAGAGTGAGGCTCTACTGCTTCTTGGCATGGCTGTCTCCAAAGTATATTAACAGAAATAAGAAATTGTGAAGTGTGTGTGGTGTAGTGGTTAAGAGTGGAGGACTCTAATCTGGAGAACCGGATTTGATTCCCCACTCCTTCACAAGAAACCTACTGGGTGACCTTGGGCCCATCACAGTTCTCTCAGAATTCTCGCAACCCCACCTATCTCACAAGGTGCCTATTGTGGGGAGAGGAAGGGAATGTGGTTTTAAGTTGCTTTGAGACTCAAGGTAGAGAAAAGTCGAGCATAAAAACCTACTCTTCTTCTTCTTTAGACATTGTACAACTGTTAAGATAAAAATAAACCTGGCCCACAAGCTTACAGTCTAAAGTACTTTTACATTTTTTATTATTACTTTTAATGTTTACACATATTTGCTCTTCGTATTCTTTGCTTCGTTTGTCATACTGTGGATTTAATTTCAAAACTTTGTGCTCTCTATTTTCTGGACAACCGCCCTATTCCTTTCCCTGTTTTTTGCATGTTGATACCTTTGGATCCATATCTTTCAATTTCTACTCTAGTCAAGTGTAAAATGGAGGACAGGAGAACAATATAATTTGCTTTGGGTCCTGTTTGGGGAGAACGGAGGAGTATAAATGAAATAAATAAATATTTGTCTTTCAAAGTCTACAAACCTAGGCATACTTAACAGAGAGTAAGTCCCACTAAATGATGCAGAACTTACTTTTGAGAAAACATGCATGGTGCTGTACTCTCACTACCATCCATTATATAAGTAGGAGAGTGGTCCTTCTTACCATTAAATTCTATTTATTTATTTATTAGATTTTTATCCCGCCCTCCCGCCAAAGCGGCTCAGGGCGGCTTACAACAATTAAAAACCAGTAAAGATTAATGCAGTACATCTAAAAATAATCAATAAAACAGCCAATATAACTTATTAACAATAAAATTACAATTAGAGCATTACAATTTGCACATTTTGCACATGGTGGTCGTCCATATAAAGTGCTAGAGTGTTTGATCTGGGCTGTTAAACGCTTGGCGTAATAGCTCAGTCTTTACCGCTCTGCGGAATTGGTGGAGATCCCGCAGAGCGCGGATTTCGTTCGGGAGCTGATTCCACCATACTGTTAACTCCCCACTCATGTTTTTCACTGTTTGTTCTCTCTTATATATGACATCACATATAGACACTCCCAACTCTCCCATCTTCCACAAGTGGGAACTAGAAATAAGCTTGCTTTTTAAGACCCATCCATCTTATAGCACTTGTGCCAGTGGACTGCTCTAAAGATGGATACTGCCCTATCTACATCACAGACCCATCCTCAGGCCACTGCTTCTTCTCATCATCACTGACATGTCCTTTCCTTGTTCCTTCAGCATTTTCTTTGAAGTTTCTCCTGTAATGTAGCCTCTTAGTAATAAATAACTGCTGTCTCAGCCTCCAATACTATTTTGCTTAGCTCTATCTTTCAATGTTTGCTGCAGCTGTCAATGATTCATTTGTAAAGTGCTTGATAAACTGTTTTAGTGCTTTTTTTCACATATCTTTAAAAAAAATTCCCAAGCCTAGTAATGATCCCCCCCCCCAAACAGTTTTAGCCACACAGGATGATTCAGATGTATAGTGCGATAGTGGATTCAAATTAAGGTTTGCACAGATTACCATAACAGCCATGATACTAAGAAGACTTGTTGTTTTGGCACAATATTAGTTCTTTTCGGGCGTTATGTTTCTGGCACTTCCATCCCACATACCAGGCGAGTGCACTATACACAGTCCCTCAATACACACAACCAGATTTTGTCTGAAAAGGGCAATGTGCATATTCTGCAGCTTCAGTATCTGAGAAGTGGAATTTTGAGGGTATGCATTCCCGTATACCAAAGTTACAAAATGTGTGCCTTGTCTTTTTTTAACAAAATGGTGGTCGTGAATACTGAGATGATCACACAGCATGCTCTTTCATTACACAAGATCGGAGTGCCAAAATATAATGCCATAAAGGAGCTTCTGTTGTAATTTCTATAATGGCGAGTAACTTTCTCCACAGTCTATCCAAGACTTCAGTCTCCACAAAATGCAAAGTATCAGCTCACTCCCATCTCATGCTCAGGAATGCAGAAGGGCATCACTCCAGTCCATTCTGAATTTACATTCAACATTTTTTATTACACATTGTCATTTTAGTGAACCCTGCAATAGGTTCTGTCCCTGGACACTATCGTTTTAATAAGACCATAAGTTGTTTGGGAAATGTTTTTTTTAAATTTAATCTTTAACCCTTCTAGCTGTATATATTTTTCTAAAAACTATGGGACAAATTTTGTGGGGTCCAGTTTCAATAAAAAATATATGTTATGCTAGTTTATCTCACTCTTTACTGCTATGTGGTTCTCTGGAGCCAAAAGAGAATAATTTACTGCTTGTACTTTAAGATATTTGATTTCTTGGGGGGAAAAGATAATACTGGAAAAGAAAATTGCCAAAGACTGGGGGAAAGAAAACTTTTAAAATACCAAATTCAATAAATAATTTTCTAGAGTTGAAAAAAAAAATCAGGGTTTTGACAACACAATCTCTAAGAGGCATTATACCATTCTAAGACCTAAATGGACTAAGAAGGGTGCAACTCTGCTTAGGAATATATTGTAAATCACCCATACCCAGTCTCTACTCATCTTCACACCTTTTCCCTCAGCTGAACAGATCTGACACTAGGACAGCCCTACAATTCAGTCTCTAACCCAACAGAGCACAATATACTGTTTGATTACCAAAAGTAGGGGGAAACAACCATACTCTGCTTGTGAGTTCCAAGAACATCTACCTGGCCACTGCTGGAGATGGAGTCTTGGACTTAGATGTACTTTTACAATGTGATCCAAGAAGGTCATTTCTAGTGTTTTTACATTGCTGATAATGCCTCCCTTCTCCTAATACACCTTTTAGGCCACGAGTTCAGCATACACAGCCAACACACCCCTACACTGTTGTTTCGTGGCCCCTTCCCACTTCGCATCGGGCGCTCCCAAGGTTTTCGTCACAGCCCAGCAGGCAGAGCAGAAGTGCGGCGACCACTGCCGACCTGCTCATTTTCAACTGCCGTTGTAACTGCAGCCAATGGGGAAAGGAAGAGGAGGAAGGCAGGAGGGAGGAAGGCAGGAAGGGAGGAAAGGAAGAGGAGGAAGGCAGGAGGGAGGGAATCGCTGGAGCGCTGCCCAAGAGGAGGAGGAAGCGTTGCAATCAGGGGCTGGCCCGCACCCCGCCTCCCTGCATGCTGCCTGCTGGTGCCCCTTCTGCCCTCTCCGGCAGAACTCTGTGGGGTGACGGCGCACGTGCCCACAGAGAGGGCTCTGAGTGCTCCCTCTGGCACACGTGCCATAGGTTCGCCACCACTGCTCTAGAGCTTCTCCTGTCTCAGCTGTCTCCAATACATGCCCACTAGTAAGTTCTGGGTTTCCTTCTTGGTTCACATGTACCACCAGCAGTTGTTTACTGCTTTCTACCCCATCACTCTGATTGGTGCTGGTGCCAGTGTACACAGCATTCATAAAACAATAATTTGGTGCATTTTCCCTTTGTCTCTTTTCCAAGAGGCAACTGCATGACTACAAATTAGTGGCTTTTTTTTAAAAAAAAGGAATGTATTAACTACAAGTAATGCAGTGACACAATTAAAACAGCATTAGACAACATGAACTAAGTTTAACCAAAGCATGCTAGTGCATCACTATTTTTAAAAAAATTATATATTAATCGAATGTTAATAACGTGAACATATAAACTGAACATTAATAATTTGGACATTACATGTTATCAATATTTCTAAGATTTTCTACATTGAGATTTTATTAAGCCCTAATGATTTCACATTTGCAATAAATATACATTTTATGATCTTTTATCCAAATTACAGGATTTTTTAAAACCTGTTGTATTATGAACTCCACCTAGTTCTAAACACCACTACAAAGCAGATCAGGCATGAAATGGTCATAAGTATTAGTTTCCAGTAGATTTCACTTTTCTTTTTCAAGCTACAGCTTGACATTTTGCAAAATCTCTAGAGACCAAACAGTGAAATCGAGT
>NW_015165847.1:281887-289387 GCF_001447785.1 Gekko japonicus | reverse complement strand
CACACACACTGACATATTTTTTGTATGCCTGGAAGATGATTTGTATTCTGGACTAATTCCCCCCCAGTTTTAGACAATACCTCAAAGGGCACCAATGAAACTGCTTGTGTTATTCTTCCATTCACATTTCTGTGAGCACAGTTCATGAAAAGAATAAGTTGTAGTCATACACACACTTTATGTAATGGATACATATTTCATGTTTACTAGGGCTTTATATTCCATGTCAACATATTTTGGAGAACAATTTATATTTTAGGTTCAGGCTGTACCTAAAGCCTGTGGTGCAGACACCTACCATAAAATGCCTCTTGAGTCCCATTAAGTGGACCTAGGGCTTTGCTTTGCCAGTCTGCTTAGTTAAGATCTAATCAAAATTTTGAAGAAAAAATTGTCAACCCTAAGCCTGTTCCCCTCACAGCCTGTCTGATATTAGTACTCAACTGGATATTTTCATCTCCAATTGTAATTCTCTGTAGTCTTTGTAAATGCTGTCTACTGGAAGTTGTGACTATGCGAACAAATTATTAGAAAATCTAGGGCTGCAGCTTTGAGAAATGAGTAAGTAACATACTGTTCTCTTTCCCCCCTGCTGTACGGTCTTGAGGTTATATCTTTTTAAGGTATTAAAATGGGCACGATATTCAAGGTTCGATGAAATATTCTTTTAAAGTACAATAAAGACAATATTAAGCATTATATATTTTCAAGACCACAAAGAGCTTTCAAAAATGCTTCCAAAGTATTTTTGTTACAACTGTACGAGAGAGAGGGCTCAACTACTGGAATGTGAAACAGTGTTCAGATGTAAAACTCTTAATTGTCTTCTCAGGTTTCAAAGCAAAACTATTTTATTTTTCATATACTAGTTATCATTACATTGCAACAAATAGTAAGTACACTAGCTATTTAATATTAGTACTAAAAACTAGCATTAAAAACAGACAACAAATTACTACCATGTTAATTTGTGATAATAGAGGCCCATACTTGAGCAATGTAGCGGCAATTATATATATTTTTCTATAAAACTTGATATTTAACAGATTTACTTTAGCAAGTCTGCTTTTCTGCTGTAATCAAATCCAGATGATGATCATAAAAATATACCTGTTCATAAATTAAAGATGCAGTTCTGTGCCTTAGCAAGTGACAGCAATAGGTACCACAAGCACCTCAGCAGTCCAAACAAGATGCTTAACACCTTGTAAAATTTGGGTCTATACAAAATTTGAGCTACAAAAAATACAATGCTATTAAGGAGGCAGGACTGAAAGCAGTATGAAGCCATATCTGGTCCCTATGGAAATGACATCTTTAAACAATTCAGTATCTGTAAAATATTTTTTTATATTTAGTCTGATAATATTAGCTACAAAGGCCCTCTCTTAGGTAACATTCCCTAGACTCAGAAATACTGAAACCAGATGATACATATCTATAAATAAAAGATTCTTAGTTTAAAAGCAGCAAAGAGAATTGGGTCTGTAATTTTTTCATCTATATGAACAAGTCCTTTAGGTCCATTTGTTGATTTTAAGTGTCATCCATTTTCTTTATTTTCTTTATTTTCTTTTTTAACTATCACAGCAAAGCATCTGTATTGCAAAAAGTCACTGTGGTCCTTTCACCTTAGCTTAGTCTTCAAACAATTTCATTCTATAAGAATTCAAGTATCAAGTAATGTGGCCCTCTGGTGGAAAGCAAAGTATTTTACTTTTCAGTATCACTCAGGAAAGCTGGAGATTTTAAAATATCTTTGCTTGAGAAGATTGAGGGAAAACTTTTAGAAATACGACTGATGAATCAAAAGAAAAGTGTGTAGTAATCTTAAAATCTTTCTGAACAGGAAATAGAATCTGATATTTGAAGGTGAACATGCAGGAGCAAATACACACACACAAACAAACAACAAAATAATGTTCCCTGATTTTCTCTTTTCTTCTGCAATAGTTTAAAAAAATGCACAAAATCCCCATCAGGATAAAGGTCACTAAAACAGAACTTATTTGCCTGACAGCAAAAAACCAAAGCAAAACAAAACAAAAACTTACCTGCTGTTGTTGCAGATGCAGCAGTTCTACTGTGCTTACTTCAGTGCTGGTGTCACCACTTGATCTTCCATCTCTGCTGCCAGCATCTAATTGGCTGCTTAGAGTGCTCATTCCATTTTGATTCATTGAACTGTTGCTTATTGTCTCTGTCGCAGATTCCTGCATCATGACTTAATACCTAGAAGTGATTAAGAAGTATCAATTAACACACACGTTACACCTTCACACTTTCATTATCAAGATGTCCCTCTCTGCCAATTACACAGACAGCAGCTTTAGAAGAAGAGGAGAAAGACAGAGAAATATCTATATCTATATAGATATGCATGTATGTATGTATGTATGTTTCCTTGCCACTGTCGCTGCAAGCAATGCAAGCCAAACTCTGCTTTCACAGATATACTAATAACTGAAATTATGCTTCCTATAAGCAATTGGTGGTATAGTTTCATTTAAACAAGGGGGACCCCCCCCCCAAACACCACATGCAGCATGGCCAAAGAGCATTCATGAACAACTACATTTTAAAGTCTACCTATCAAACCAGCATTAAAAACGAAGGCACAATTTCACACTCTGCTCTGTATTTCCCATTTTCTAGCTTTGACAACCATGGATGACTATACAGCCTTCTTTAAAATATTCACTATCTTGATTCTGTCAGAATTTTACAGCATCTCTTATGCAATGCTGTTGTTTAATGATGCACAGCTAATCATACAAAATTAAAATTTTGTAAGGGTGTTACAAATCATATGGTATCAACCAATGATAAATAGTATAATGGGGCTTCTCCTTTTTTGTGACTAAATAAAATTTTGCCTTGGAGGCATTTTAAGAAAAAGCTCCTGCTGCAAACACGTCAGATATTGCCTATATTTTTAATCAAACGACTGATATTCATTTATTTTTTCTGACATTTAAAACATTTAATACTGTCCTTCCTGGGAAGTAATTAAGCTTATGCATGAGCAGCAATCAAACTGTTCACTTGAAGATGACTTAAAACTCAATTTTAACATAGGCAAATAAATGAAAGATATAAAATTAATTTTCCAGGCATGTATTAGATATGAAAGCTGGAAATAAAATCTATCAAGAATATCACTAATGATTGTGCTAAAAACAGCATAAATTATGCATATTACCTTCTCTACAGTAATAAATGTTTTATCATTTTCACTGCATAAATATACTGTACTTTCAGGATGGCAATGAGATGTCCTGCCAAGATCAGTTGAAATCCTTGCAGTAAATAAAGAACTAACATGCCGTTACATACTAGAAATTCAAGTGCATTTTGTATCCAATTTTTGTTCTTCAAGCTTCCTAAATTCTATTCAGTACTGAAGACGCTAATTTCAATTCATTTCCCCGTAATATTGCATACATTATACTGAAAGATTTCCAAGGCCAACCCCCCCCCCATTCTGAAATGAGAGTTTAAAAGCTTAGTTCCTAAAGGTTGGAGCAATCTTGCTTAAAAACTGATACTCCCACACGTACACACACACACACACACTGTTGTACTCAGTTCACTCTGTCCACAAAGATTTCTTTCTATCATTTAAAAACACCAGACAACTGAAGCCTCTGTCGGTCATGCAGCAATACAAATTTGTGCAGAGAAGATTGAAAGAGAAAATAAAAACCTTAGCCTTTTTTGTAAAAGAAAGAATTTTACAAGGTAAAACCATAACTTTTTTTTAAAGTTCAGGTCAAGAAGAATCACAATCATAGCAAGCCTAACCATAGTTCATGTAAAGAAGGACAGCTGCCACAATCACAGTTAACAAATGTAGAACCAGATATGTCTAAGAACAAATAGCCCTTGTTAAAAACATTTGACTCAACATTAACTACAAAGAAGAGAAATGAAAAATGTGATACACATGAGGATGAATTTTCTAAGAAGAAAACAAAGTAATACTCTTTTCTGAGATTAGGCAGCTAATAAGTATTCAAATTAGGCATAAATTTTACATGCACCATGTTTAAAATATTCAGCAAAAATGTTCTGATGGCTTTTAGTAGCTATATGAAAATTCTAATGCATACCCTACTAATCTGTATAGTTGTTAAAAACAGTATATTCCACTGCTGAAATGCATTTGAAGCACACATCTCTGTGAACACATGAACTGAAGACCTTGCCTTTTTCATGATACCTTCAAATAGATTTGGGGGGGGGGTGTCTTTAGACAAATAAGAGAATAATCTTACAATTCTTTCACAATGCAAACACTGAGTTGCATTCATGCTATAATCAATCATACACATTAAAGGACAAACCCACTGTGCATGCAGCTTAACCAACCAATCAAAAAAAATCATGCATTTTTGAAAATATCTTGCTTAAAAATCAAAATCATGTGTTTGCATGTTTCTGATTCATTCGGCACAATCAGAAAGAAAAAGGTTAATAATTCTCCACCTCTTATGATGCAAAAGACATAGCACATCTTGTGCATATCTGTATCCGCAGAAAACTCTAAAGTATAGTGTGTACTTCGCATCTTGATCCATCAGCCTGCACAATTAGATTTAACATAACATGACTACTAAATGGCACTCCTGTAACATAACATTGAGGTCTGATCCAGCATCAACATATACAGAAAAGGGACACGCAAGAGAGTACAATATTCACTGGAAGATGAAGTAGCAAGGCAGGTGACTAACACATTCTCCAAAGAGAGCTACACATGCCTAACATTTTGGCTTACATGGCCAAAATAAAATGGTTAAAGTAAGCAGTCCCTTCAGCTGGAGGTTTCTGTTGGTTGGTGACTCAGACACTTACTTTGCAACTCCACTGGGTTGCAAAATTGAGATTTTCAGGTGTACATAGGGTTATTTTACTATTGCAATCCCTTCAGTTTAGCATTGAGAAAACATCTATTTACTGTCTGGGTAATTCACACAAGCTGCTTCTGAAACTCAGACTCCTAAGCACAGAAGACCCAACTGCTTGTTCTACAGTACATTTGTCAATATCATAGAAAGACAGTGCTGGCAAGTTGCTCGTATTTCTGACAAATGCACCCAGGACTATCAACATTAACATTCCCATCCCAAGGCAATTAAGGGGGAGAAAAGAATCACACATATACACATGTGCACACTGTGCATGCACACACCCACACATACTGCATCTAAATGGTAAAAATAAATGCATAAATCTCCAGAGTCCTGTTGTGGAGTTGTCAGGTGCATGGCAACTGGGACAGTCCTACCTTCAGACAGCTGTTTGTTATACAAAAGTATAGCTGCTTTCTATTAGAGGGGATCTATGCCAATAAAGGTTGACTGACTGGCTATTAGTGGGAGTGTATAGACTACTGCCTCAAATTTAGCAAACAATCACATAATTCAAGTGCAATACTCAGACTACAATTAGGCGAAGATGCTTTTTTACTCTTGGCTCAAACCTCTCCCTGCCAGTAATCTTAAATTTTCTCTAGGTTTCTTTAAATCAGCAAGTCACTTGTACAGATACTTATTCTCTACACCACTTCCCTTTTGAAACATTAAAGTGACACTGAAACTGACTGCACAAGATTGCATTTTCTCTTCCTAAACAACTTGAATTGAAAGGTTACTTAGTGTAACAATATTTACTTGCAGAATTGTGTTGTTACCAAGGGTATAATGGATAGTGGCTATGCAGGTTTACGCAAGAATGAGTGAAGCATGAGGCATTAGCCATGTGTTTGACATGTTTCAAATTGCTATAATCCAGCATTAAACACACCCAGCAATTCATGCCATTTCTTGCAGCCATAATCTTGAATAAAGCGTGCACAACCACTTATTATATAAATTAGTATATGACTCCCTGTTATAGTCACAACAGCGCTTTTGTGTTTATTTTGCATCAAGATGTGGTCTTTTATTTGTACAAATAGCAGGATAAAAAGACACTACTCAATTAGGCCTCCTTACTTTTATGATAGGTTTGTACAAAAAATCCTAGACTTGTTTGTTTTGTTTTGTTTTTCCCTAAGAGTTCTGTTGGTATAAAATGGAGCAGCGTGAAATATTTACTATCTTGTACAACTTCAACACTGCCTTGATTGTTTTCCAGGTCTCTGACTCCAGTGAAGGACAGGTGCAGTTCAGAACTTCAGAAACATGAATGACTACATCAAGAGAAAGTTCTGAATTGCCACTAGTGGGTCTTCTTTTTCTGCAAGATGTTAGTCTTTGAACATTATGGGGGGCTTGCAGTTATGCCCATTTTTATATCCTATAAAATAGTTGACAAAATTGGGTTTCTGGCTAAGAATGACCATGATTTTTATTCTTTTACATGGCTGCTACAATCCAGTATCCAAGGCATACTTCATTATTTTAATGAAGAAACTGTGACCAACAAACTTCCTAAGAAGGGAATGTGCCAGTAAATTAACGTCTTGGTGTTTTAGGCTTATTCTATGTTTCAAGATAAAACAAAGTTGAGCATGATATGCAATCAAAGTGTACCTTGAGTTTAGAAACGTACAATGACCTCTACAACTTGTTGCAAGATTTCACCTACTTTCTGCTGCTCTCTAAACCACTCGTGATCACTGAACAACTATCTAATAAAATCCAAATCCAAAGGACCATGCAACTAGACCCATGGCTCCAGTCTGCATGGACAAACAACTTTTGAAACTGAGACAACTTTTCAGTATCGCTTGTGATGAAGTATACAGGTATGCTGTTCAAAGGGAAAAAAGCCAATAATCCCATTATGGATGCCCAAACCTATAGATATATACTCAGAGTATGAACAACATGTGCTTCCTGGGTGCTTGGCAGAGGGGTGTGTGTGTGATCTATACATTTTGAAAATAAATACAGTAGGTCTTTGGGAGATGGCAAAAGCATTTGTTTATTAAATAAGTACTACTTTCTACCATCTTAAACAACTATTACTAATAATTAATTAATTAAACTTGCACTAGAATTCAAAGGGCCATGAGCGTATCCAAAGTCTCCTTCCTTGTGATATTGTATATAAAATTTTAAATCCTAATAATGTGTTAGCACCCCAAATTCTGTCCTTTTCCTCTGAATTAAACTTAGAGTTGGGGAGGGGATTAATCAAGTCACTTCCCTTTTTTTCTTTCTCAGACAATTCATCATCAACACAAGGCACAATATATTTAAAGTCTAGACTAGCATAGCAAAAATCTTAAATATTTAAGATTATGCAATAAATCACAATGCCAAATATGAGGATATTGCTGTATGTATAAGAACAAAAATCACATAAACAAGCTTGGTTGTCTCCACACATATCCCTCATTTAAATGAAAAATGATGTATTTCAAAGGCAGGCATTAGCATGGGGATAATGGAATACACTGTAGTATTCTTCTGATACTCATACAAGAATCACGCAGGTCCATTTGAATTGAAACACCTTCCTACAATATGAGAAACACAAATCACAACT
>NW_015165847.1:274387-276887 GCF_001447785.1 Gekko japonicus | reverse complement strand
CTAGCTACTTTCTATGGGGGACATTATCAGTGACAATCCTGTTGGACATGGATGTCCAACTTTTGTTTGTTTATAAAATCATGCCATGTTTTTTTTTAAAAAAATAAATACCATAAAGCATATAACTGAAAGGGAAATATGAGCAATGCACAGGTGACACATTCTGACATCACTTGCAGCTGCAATTAACATGCAAATACTTGAGCCCAATTAAAGAATGCAAAAAAGTTTTTAAACAATACCCATTATAACAATTAGTGACACTGTGATCCAAGCTATGCTCAAGACACATGTACACAGATAGACAGACTAACACATATTTAGAATAAAAGAATGCTAAGTGCAGTTTCAACTGGTAAATAAGATCTGACACTAAGCTGTGAGGTGGGAAAATAAGAAATGCATGCATGGAATTTAGGGTTTATTACCTGAAGGTGAAGAATGTCAGAGTGGTCAGAGGAAAAAGCTGTTGGTGTTTGCAGTACGAACTTGCTCATGTCACTGAGAAAAGTGCAGCTATCTGTGACATGGCTCCAACTGTGTTTATACTGGCTTGCATCATAAACAACCTCATCTTCCCTCATAGCTTGTTCATGCATACTTAAATCACCTTGCCCATTAAAAATGTCTCTCTTGACAATTATTCTATCATTTTCAGTTGTCATCAGGCAATTACTGTAGCCCTAGGATGGGCCCAATAGGAACCCAGGCTCAGAGTCTGCTTTCTGAAGCACAGGGAAATGAAAAGTGCAGAAATGGTAATTTATAGCCCAGACAAGCTACCTTCTTCTCCTTTTTTTAACCTGACGTGGGGACTATCACACCTATTTGATGAAATAAATGTGTTTTGTTTAAAGCAATCTTTTGAACAACCCACCCCATCTCCACACCATGAAGCATATATTATACCTCTCCTACATAATATATAAAAATACGGATTCCTCTATAACCAGTGATTTGAAAATGACCTTCATACATATATGTTTTACACGATCTATCAGCCCTTTAATGTTTGTACAAGCTTCACAAAAACAGTTTCCCCTTTAGCCCAAAATAAACATCTGCTCCACACAGCAGGGCACAGAGAGACACCCAAACCTGTGGTCAAACTCCCTTTTCAAAAACTTGCGCCCTGACACAGACTAGGACATTTGCTAAAAGCAGGATGACATGGTTATTATCAAGAGCATGAAAGCAGGGAATCCCCCTCCCTTTTCAAGATTCGTCTTGAGATCTTGCAAATAAACTCTCTCTCTCTCACACACACACACACACATACACACACACACACACAAACACACGTACACACACAAAGAGGCCTTCTTTATTTGCTGTCTTTAGTTCTGATAGTTTAAAATCTACATAACGCTACTTGACAGATCAAAAAACTGTTCCTGTGTCTGGTTTCACCATCTCCTCCCCCCCCCCCCCCCCCCCGCCACAAACAGACAAATAAAAAATACGTTTCGAACAGAAGGGGGAGAGAGAGGGATCCCCCCCAAAAGTAACACAATCTCAAAGTCCACCAAGCAAAGCCCGCACAAACGCTCTCACACCCCCTACTCAACTCTCAGTACCCCACGGTCCGCCCTCCACGGTTCAAAATAAATGAAAAGTAACCTACCTTACCCTGAAAGGTTAGAGAAAGCAACTTTCCGGTCTCAACTTCATAGGAGTTTGGTTTCGGAGGGACTGGAGGGTGGGTGGGGGTGGGAGAGAGAAATTAGGAAGATTCAAAAAGCCAGACGCAGGCAGCCCCAGTATTTTTTTGGGGGGGGGGGGATTCAGAAGCTAGCTCACTGTCAAAGCTACCATCCGGCAACTATTTACAGCAGTATTTACACTACTGTGAGTACACCTCTGCCCGATCACGTCCCAGACTGATGGCATTTTGTGCTAGTAATTAAAACAAATCAAGCTGCTCTGTGATTGTTTTGGCGTCTGTGGACAACCGTACACAAAATCACCATTTAATCACTAGGGTATGTCTTTGGTGTGCAACGTGAGGGGTGACAAAGGTTCAAGACTGAGCCAGCATGCTTACCATAATCTATCTAAAGTAAGTGCTTCTTTTTTTTTTTTTTGGTTCCACAGCACACAAGCAGTTTTGAGCCTCTCAAGTCCTCAGCGTGCTTTCATGTCTGTGATAAATATACTCCTTGCTTCCCTTATTAGGACAAGCCTCGCTATTATACACTGCACTTTTGGTAAAGCTCCAAAAACCCTGCGATTTACAGCCAAAGGAAGTATTTTAACAAAAATAAGCAAACTAAAAGACAAGCATTTCACAGCCACAATATCAGATAAAGCCAGAGAGAAATAATCTTCCGTTCACATCGAAACCACTTCACAATGACAATTTGTCCAAGCAGATGTTAATCAAGCCTCAGCCTTTGAACACTTAGATACCATCAATTACTAACCTTAATTGAAATCACAGTGCTCCAGTCTCTCTTCCAGCATGTTCAGAGGATGATGTATTAAGATATTTACAGTAAAG
>NW_015165847.1:259387-271887 GCF_001447785.1 Gekko japonicus | reverse complement strand
ACTCACACAAATTGCCCAGGCGCATAGCTGCATCTTCTCACTTTCAAAGTGGGCCTTTCACAGGTGGGCCACATACACACATGCAGACCGGCAGAAAAGTTAAAACTCGCTCCAACCACAAAGATAGGTTAGACTAAAGGCTGCCACTTGCATGGGATATTTCACTCCAGGGTGCACAGAAACACCCGCTGGCAGTGACAGGTATTATGTCACAGCCTGCTTTCTTCCAAACAAAAGATGACAGGCAATGCAAACTGTTTTCAAATGACAACTTCCTGTCAAATGTGCTGCTCCAATTCTGAACCCTTTCTGCCCTTTTGCCTCCAGAAACAATTATGCAAAAGAACATATAACAGGTCAAGATCTCCCTTCCCCCCCTTCTCCTCGCATGTCTGTATGATCACAGTTGTAATGCTCTGGACAACTGTCAGCTTTTGCAACAGTTGGAAGCCAGATCTACTGCAGCGGGATCTCTAGAAGCAAGGCTTCTGGTCAGGAGCCAAAGTCAGATATCTTCAGGAGGAAAAGAAAAGAGTGACCGCGAAGCATAAGATTATGAAGCATTGTTTAAACTACAAGTTAGCCCTACTGTATTTAAATTATGCTGGCTTAATTCATGGGGCATACAATACATTCTGAAGAGAAAAAAATTGCATAAGAACAAAATAAAGGAGATGATTTCAAAAGGTCAAGTAACAGTGTTTGTGTGTGTATTATATAACACACACACCACTGAACTTGTAATTAATGTAGAACTAAAATTACAGAATTCATTGGACTGAGAAAACAGGACCAACTACCACCACAACACATGCCAATTCATAATTCTTACCACGTTGTTTCTTTAAAATCACTAAATCTGACCTTTGTGCAAATGAAATATTTAATTAGCATTGAAATTTTTTTTTTAAAAAAACACACCATGTTAAAACAGCACCACCAATCAGTCTGAGAAAAAAGTAACATAATCATTAGTAGTGCAGATGGTGGTTTTAACAGGTTAAATGTCAGGTTTTTGAGTATGGGCCAAAACAGATGGAATATGATATTAAAATCTGGAAGGTTTATATGCAAGATACAAATTGTATCAATTCATGGGCCGTAACATTATTAATGTCCACTGCAATCCAATGAGTATATTTAAATGACACTTAATAAACACTTGCATCCGTTACCCAAGCAAGTGTTGTTTACGTTCATCTCAGTAAGACACAGAGTGGAGTTATTCTACAGATAATTGCCATTACTACAGTAAACAACATAATGGATAAAGGCCAGATTATTGGCTATATATAGTAAATTTATGAACACTGGGCCATTCCAACCTTCCAGTGCACAGAGAGGACAGCTTCTGTTGGAACTGAACAAGTTCTATGCCTATAATGGTAATTTCTTGCTCCCTTCTGTATCAATACGCTGTTCCACAAAACAACTTTGCATTTACACAGCTGCAGTGAATAAGGACTAGTGTCTGTGTGTGAATACTGTTAATGCTTGGTGAATAAAGGAGAAGAGAAGGGAAACTCCTGACAAGCTTTAAAATGAAGGGGAAAAACAGATTTTATTGGAGGCATTTTTCAAAATGTATCCTTTATACACTAATGTGCTTTTGTCATAGATTGTAAAACTGTTAAAACTTGGGCTGCGGTCACACATGCTAAATAATCCACTTTCAACCCATTTTCAGTGCACTTTCCAACTGGATTTTTACTGTTTGAACTGTTTGAAAGCGGATTGAAAGTGGATTATTTAGTGTGTGTGACCGCAGCCCTGGATTAACACCAAATTTAAGGCTTTAATTTCTTTGCAAATTTGTTAATCCTTTAACACATTCTTAAGTAATTTTGTCATTACCTGAAGTATTGTAAACCGCTATATAGATAACAATATTATTTTATAGAACAGGGCCAGATTCAGGCCAACTGATGCCCTAAATACAGTCCAACAATGGTGCCCCTCGACCCTTCCACTGCTTAACTGACACGGCATTAAGACTCAATAAGTGCTAAAGGCGAAATAGGAGATTAAAAAAATCAGTTTTCTTCCAGGTCAGACCCAAAACTGTATTAAATATAAACTTTTAAAATATTTACATAGCATTGACTGTGGCAGTGAAAGAGTTAAGGGCATGATAGCTTGGGGGGGGATTCTGTGGTGCTCCCCTTCCCTTGCTGCCCTAAGAACGTGCTTATTTTGCTTACTGGTTAATCCAGGGCTGTAATGGATCAATACAACTGGGGGGAGCCATAGTTAAGTTTAAACCATAAGGGTGGTGTTATATACTGAGATTGAGGCAGCGTTTCCAAAACAGTGATTTCTTTATTCAGCTCAGAGCACAGCAACAACCTCAAGAACAATGCAACTTTATACACTTTGAACCAGGGAAAATCACACCCCCTAGCACAGTAATGACCAATTCAATTGAGAGCTTAGAACCAATGGGCTTTGTTCCTGCTAAAGTTCAGAGTCTTTCCAGCTTGGTCTGTTATACAACAGCAAACAATTCGACTGCAGGGTTTAGACTACTTGGGAGTCAATGTAGCCTGTACCTGAAGCTCCGGTTTAGGTTACATAGGCCCCGGTCACACGGGCCGGAAAATGCGGGGGGGAAGCGTGGCTGTTTGCCCCAGAGCAAACTAACGTGCGGCCGCTAGATCACACGTCCCGCCGACGTCCCATGGTTCGAGGGGAGGTGCCAATCACACGACAATCATGCAGCGCGGCAAAGAAGCGGTGCGGCGCGATCACAGCAGCAATGGCTAGGCGCCGCTGCCGTGGCAAACGGGGTTGTGGGGTTTTTTAAACCAAAGTGTGCGCATGCGCCGTTGGGTGCTTGTGCGCATCCCGTGGAGACTTAGGGGAAAAAACCTTTTTGCGACGGGACATGGGCGGGCGCCGGATGCCATGAACTACCACCGGAAATGCGATCAGATGCGGTTTCCGGAAACTAGTACCTCGGAGGTACTAGTTTTTTACGCCACATCTTCAGCAGGAAGCCTCGGGTTAGCCACGGGAGCTCTACGCTTCCCAGATGTTGCAGTGTGATCGCGCCTGGAAAATCCGCCTATCTTCCTTCTCTGTAGCATGGCTAATGCTCTGTGTGACCGCAGCTATAGTATAACACATAAGCAAACACATAACAGGTGGGATATCATTAGGGATGCAGAAGGTGCCTCCACACACAGAAAGGCTGTTTTACACGGGTACACTGGATCACCATTCTGCTCAGAATTTGCCTACAGACTGCAAATATGACCCTCTAAATTAAAGCAAACAAACTTTTTTTCCATCTTCAAAATTACACTGAAAATGTTCTCTGGATGTGCATTTGCAAATGACCTTCCCATACCTTTCCTCACCCACCATCTTTGTTCTATGTTAAAAGAGCAAATTAAAAAAGGTACTGCAATCCTACTTTTTGAGGGGAAAGGGTCTTGTGTAGCTTGTCTCTTTATTCTAACTCTGTCAGTTTTGCCCGGCTGACTCAATGTTCGTTCGATCCGGACAGCAAATACTTTGGCAGTACTTTGCCCCCATCCATTTATGAAAGTATCCCACGGGGGGGGGGACCCCTTCAACTTACTAAAGAAGTGCTTTCCTTAGTTGTCTTGATCCTGCTGAGGTGGGAGTTGTGGCAAGTTGCATGTTGTCTCTCCAGAGTTCCAGCTTTGACCATTTTTCAGTACTTGATAATTCCCAAGGCTGAGAATATTCATACTCGCTTGTATTAATTAGATTTACGTGATTTCACAGTGATACCTAGGAACTGTAGTTCAATCTAGTAATTTCTGAGCAGATGCTGGCACAATGAATGTCACAACTGTAGGTGAAAAACCAGCACATATACTATGATGAAGTTGACCTTAAGCAGTACATGATCTGTTCCTGATCACCTTGGACTATACTGAACACAAGTAAGCAAACCACTGGTGAGCAGACATCAGCAGCAGTTACCTGCCCAACTACCATGACAAAGGGAATCTCTGTGCAAAACTACCCAAAATGCTGATCGTTTTGAATTGCAAATAACATTTCAAGATTATCATAGTTTTTGACATAGTTTTTGACACAGACATTATTGTAAACAAGTTAAAAACAAAGACTTGAACAAACTTTTTGCAAAGTTTACACTCTTCCTGCTGTGATTTTTTAATACTTGGTGCTGAGCATGGTGAAGAAATTGGAACCAAATGCCACTAGTGCAAGCTTTGCCACTGGTACAAGGTCTTTCACAAGAGGAAGCACCAACAGCCCCTTACTGTAGCACAGAACAAAACTTCCCAGTACTGCTCTCAGAACTAGCAGGTATTTTCCTTCTCCTTTCTTTTGCATTCAGTCCAACTTTTGAAATCCAGAGTTTGTATAGAACAGAACTTATCTGCACATTATTTTCCAAATACTTTGTATCCCAACATAGAGAAGCTCCTGGTGTGTGTAACCACCATACCTAGAAGATGGAAACACTGGGAAGGGCCTCAACATATGTTTATTTAAATATTTATTTATTTAAAATAAATAAATATCTAGGGAGGCCCTGCTCAGTGTTTTCAATGATCTCAATTGTTGTGTATTGACTTGAATGTAAATACTGACATGCGAATCGCCTAATTGAAACTTAATGTTAAGCTCCATCCTGGGCTAGGATCCTAATGTAACCAATAGGAGCCCTAGCCCAGAAAGTGTCTGCCAATCACCGTGCAGAGCGGGATCGCTTGTGATTGGTCGTTATTGCTTCAACCTCATAGGTTGCCTTATTGTACAGTGGGTGTGGCTACATTAGCGGGGTGTGTTTAAATGTGGACAAGCCAGTGTATTTATTTCGATGGGTTCTGGCTGGCGATTGTTGTACCGTAACGGAGAAGTAACTGAGCTGAAGAATAAACCGCATTCTTGCTGAAATCACTCTCCGACTCTTTGTTAAGCGCACGACTTAACAATTGGCGACGAAGGTGGGATACTAGTGCGGGTAGGCAGCCCCGCTAGAACGAACCCCATGTCGGACAACGAGGAGATCGCCGAGGCCGGCCAGCCACAGGCTCCACCCGCTCTGGTGGCTCCGCCTGTGCGCATAACGATGGCCGCGAACAGCCAGAAATTCGAATGCTTCGACCCGACTACTGAAGACTGGGACTCTTACCTCACAAGGTTTGAGTTCCATCTGGAGGCGAATGACATCACGACGGAGGAGAAGAAGAGGGCGACTCTACTCAGCTCGTGTGGAAAGAGCGTTTTTGACATCGCCCGGTCACTGGTGGCACCAGATGACCTCAAAACCGTATCCTTTGAAAGCTTGACAGACAAGCTGAAATCACATTTTTCTCCACAGCCGTCGGAAATCGCCTGCAGGCACGCTTTTTACAAGCGGGGCCAGAACGCAAATGAGTCCATAGCTGAGTACGTTGCAGCTCTTCGCAAGGCAGCACGGCCTTGCAACTTCGCGAATGTGGAGGAGGCCCTCCGAGATCGCCTCGTCTGTGGTCTGAGAGACGAGAGACTGCAGCAACGCCTGTTCGCAAGAACGACGCTAACGTGGGCCATCGCCTATGCCGAGGCTGTCGCCGCGGAAGCTGCTGACAGATCAACCAGGGAGGTGAGACAACGGGTCGCCACAGCTGATCAACGCGTCCACCAGCAGAGGGCTAACGACGCAAGCAGCGACTCCGATGATGACGTCTGCAAAGTGAAGGCGGGAACGTCCAAGCGGACCCAACGGAAGCCTGCCGAGAGTACAGCATGCGACGGTTGCGGCGGGAAACATCGGCGCGAGCGTTGCTGGGCGAGAGACCTAGACTGCCGGAAGTGCGGAAAGCGGGGGCATGTTGCCCGGGTATGCAGAGCCGCAAACAAGTCTTCACCAGCTTCATCTCCCCGCCGGCACCAACGTCCCCGAGCCGCACCGAAAGAAGACAGCCGACAGATGACAGGAAGCCTGTCATCGGAAGCCACCATTTTCAGCACAAACAGCAGACAGAAGATCCACGTCACTCTCTGCCTCGACGGCGCGCCGTGCGAGATGGAGGTGGATTCCGGGTCGGCAGTAACCGTTTTGTCGACGCAGACGTGGCACAAGCTGTTTCCAACGCGGAGTCGGCGGAGGTTGCAAGCTGCGGACACCCGCTTGTCCGATTTCCAGGGAAATCGAATTCCTCTGGCAGGGAGGGATTCGTTCACAGTGGAGTTCAAGGGAAAAAGTGCTGTGTTGTCATGTTTAATAGCTGAGGGGAACCGAACCAACCTGCTCGGGTTGGACTGGTTTGACCCTCTGGGTATTGCTGTTGTGGGAGTTAATAACGTTGTGGAAAATAAATGGGCTGTATTATATTCTGAATTTCCTGAAGTGTTTGGGGGTGGTTTGGGAAGGTATAACGGTCCCCCAGTGTCTTTTGACTTGGATCCTGGTGTTAGGCCTATCCGCCTTAAATACAGGAAGGTGCCCATTCCGTTCAAGGCAAAAATCGAGGCCGAACTCGATAAGTTGGTTGAGCAAGGGGTATTGGAACCAGTGCCTTTTGGCAAATGGGAAACTCCCATAGTAACTCCTATTAAACCTGACGGGTCAATTCGGATATGCGCTGATTACAAGTGCACCATTAACAAAGCCTTGCAGCAGCATTCGTACCCTGTCCCGGTCATCAGCCACGTTTTGGCGTCACTGGGAGGGGGCAAGATATTCGCCAAACTCGACCTAGCCCAGGCATATCAACAACTCCCAGTAACAAAGGAGGCGGCTGAAGCTCAAACTATAGTAACGCACAGAGGGGCGTTCAGAGTGAACCGACTCCAATTCGGAGTGAATGTCGCACCGGGGATTTTCCAAAGTCTCATGGAGGGGTTACTGAGGGGGGTGCCTGGCACGGTGCCGTATTTTGATGATGTGCTAATAGCGGGCAAATCCGAAGATGAATTGTTGCACCGAGTTAGGGAGGTGCTCAAGCGTTTTTCCGATGCGGGGCTTAAGGTAAAAAAGTCCAAATGCCTGGTGGGGGTCCATAGTGTTGAATTCTTGGGATTCCGGGTGGATGAGTTCGGGGTCCACCCCACAAACGATAAGGTATCCGCAATACAACATGCACCACGGCCACAGGGGAAAAAGGAGCTCCAGTCCTTCTTAGGACTCCTTAATTTTTACCACGCCTTTTTGCCCCATAAGGCGTCAGTGGCTGCCCCATTGCATAACCTCCTGCACAAGGACTCCAAGTGGAAGTGGGGCCCCGAGCATGAGCGAGCGTTTAAGGGGGTGAAAGAATTACTGTCATCAGATGCTGTGCTGACTCATTATGATGAGAACAAGCTACTGGTGTTGGCTGCTGATGCGTCACCATATGGGGTGGGGGCGGTGCTGAGCCATGTCATGCCGGACGGGCGGGAGGCCCCCGTGGCGTTCTATTCCAGGTCGTTAACAGCAGCAGAGAAAAACTACGCGCAGATTGATAAAGAGGCTTTGGCGCTTGTTTCTGCTGTTAAAAAGTTTAATGACTTTCTGTTTGGAAGGCGTTTCATTTTGGTAACGGACCACAAGCCCTTGCTAGGGATCTTTGCCCAGGACCGGCAACTCCCTGATGTTATGTCCGCTCGCATGTTGCGGTGGGCATTGTTCCTCTCAGCATATGAGTTCGACTTGGAACACCGGCCGGGTAAGGCAATTGGACACGCTGATGCGCTCAGCCGCTGCCCTCTGCCCGGCCAGGACTTGGACCCTGCTCCTGCTTGCTCAGTTCTGGCTATTGAGGAACTGCCGGAGGCACCCGTGTCAGTGAAGGACATTGCTGCTGCGACAGCAAGAGACTCTGTGCTCAGTCGTGTTCTAAACTGGGTGTGGAGGGGGTGGCCGGCAGGGACTTTAGAGCCGGAATTCAAACCGTATAAAATGCGGGAAAACGAGATGTCCGTATCCAAGGGCTGTCTACTGTGGGGAAACCGGGTGGTTGTGCCTCATCGCTGGCGCGAAAAAGTGCTGAAATCACTTCATGAGGGCCATCCCGGTATGGTACATATGAAAGCTCTGGCCCGGGGATATGTGTGGTGGCCCGGGTTGGACGCTGATATTGAGGAGTGGGTTCGGGGGTGCACGCCATGCCAGCAGGCGAGGGCCGACCCACCAACCGCCTATCCGCAAAAGTGGGAATCGGCGGGAAAGCCTTGGTCAAGGCTACACATCGACCTGGCGGGCCCGGTACAAGGGCAAATGTTCTTAATTGTTGTGGACTCATTTTCAAAATGGTTGGAAGTGGCGCCAATGTCTACCACCACTTCCACTGCTGTAATTAATGTGTTGCGCCGCCTTTTTGCCACACATGGGTTGCCTTCTTTACTTGACAGGCTTCATCCAGATCTAAACGATTTGAGGCCCCAGCAGCAAGGGGTCCCCTCTAAGGTCCGCACATACGAGTGCGGAGATACAGTGTTCGCTAAGAACTATGCAGGGGGACATTCGTGGCTTCCAGCCACAGTTACCGAGGTAGTGGGTTCCCGAATGTACGTTGTCCAGCTTGCGGACGGGCGCAAGTGGAGGCGACACACTGACCAGTTAAGGCAGCGGTGGGCAACTGGCCGCCCCAGCTCGCAGCCGTCTGAGTTTTCCGACCCCGAGGACCATCCCATACCTCTGCCGGAGGTGAGTACTGCCGAGCCTACCGAGCCCAGTACTGTCCCTGAGGAAGGGCAGACCCCTACTCTTGGACCCACTGCAAGGGATGGAAGTGTACCTGACCCACTCGAGAGTGAGTCAAGCAGAGTGCCTCCAATTCAGAAGTGCCCTGAACCTCCTCTGCCATGGAGGTCTCAGAGGATACGAAGAGTGCCCACCTATCTAAGCGATTATGATTGTACATAATGTTTTTGCTTAGGGGGGAGGGATTTGTTGTGTATTGACTTGAATGTAAATACTGACATGCGAATCACCTAATTGAAACTTAATGTTAAGCTCCAGCCTGGGCTAGGATCCTAATGTAACCAATAGGAGTCCTAGCCCAGAGAGTGTCTACCAATCACTATGCAAAGCGGGACCGCTTGTGATTGGGTATTTTATCTTCAACCTCATAGGTTGTTATCTGTACAGGGGGTGTGGCTACATTAGCCGGGAGTGTTTAAATATCGACAAGCCAGTGTATTTATTTCGATGGGTTCTGGCTGGCGATTGTTGTACCGTAACGGAGAAGTAACTGAGCTGAAGAATAAACCGCATTCTTGCTGAAATCACTCTCCGACTCTTTGTTAAGCGCACGACTTAACATCAATGATCAGGTAATTTTGGACTAGAGAACAACTGCACTATTCCTGACAGCTCAGTCAACTCCTAGCCCTGTGTAGTATATGTATATCCATATTCCAATGCAGCCCTAAATCATGGTTTCCACACTGGGATAGGTTTCACCATTGCTGCAGTGGCAACAGACTTCTACATGGCATGTTTCTTTGCAGTTTCGCTACTCCAGTTCTCCAGCAGTGCTATCCTTAGTCTAGGAGACTGGGTCTTTTAAAATTTTATACTGGATTTTGTTATAACAATATAAAGCTGTAACAACGTGTTTATCAGGTTCTGTGAATTCCAAACTTACATTTGTTTCAAAAGAGAAAGTCTCTAGTCCCTTTCATTGTAAAGATATATCTTTCCCCTTGTATATCTGCAATAAAAGGGCTAAGACATACTTTTTATTTTAAATGAAAGCTGGGAATTCTCAGAACCCGTTGCACACATTGTTGTAAGAGTGTATTGCTATAAATATATTCAATTGCCATTTTTTTAAGTGGCAGGGGGAGGAAATGGCTGCCATGGGTCCCTTTTCTTGTCAGACTGAGGGGATAAAGCTCTGGGGAATGAAAACAGGGGAAAGGGTGACATCAGGGTATGGACAAGGGACCACCTGCCATTCTCCTACTGCTCTGATCAGAGACTAATACCATTTTCACACACACTGAATAATACACTTTCAATCCATTTTCTCAAAGAAAAATCCAGTTGCAAAGTGCACTGAAAGTGGATTGAAAGTGCATTATTCAGCATATGTGAAAGCTCCCTAATCTGATCTAGAACGTTTTAAGTATCACCAGATCTGAGTCAGGCCTATTAAGAGACTTCCTTTACTGGTCTGGTTCAGACTTCCTGAAGTTCCCTCCTTTCACTGGTGGTGTAAGACAGGTTGAATTGCCACCAGATAGCTCTGGTCCATGTTTGGGAGCCACTGCAGACTTGGGTTCCTGACACAATATCGACAGTATCCACTTGCATTCCAGGTTCATTGCTTCCGGGCCAGTTTATCACAAGGGGAAGAAAGCTAGATAAATTAAAAAACAACAACAATAGAAAGCTGTACAGTACTGGTGTGCAACCCCCCCCCCCAATATTTTTCAGGTTCAGATATATTGAACCCCAAAAATATTGGTATATCCTGATATTCCCAAATCCCAATACTGGTATGGTATTCAGATTAGGTAAACATTCAGGAAACCCAATTTTTTCCTGCTCCATTATACCCTATGGGGACCATTATAATCAATGGTCCCCATAGGCTATATTGGATAACCGATCTGGGTGTATCTGGGGCTAGCTGTTTTTTGAGGTAGAGGCACCAAATTTGCAGTATACCTGCTGGTACCTCTCCTAAAAAAACAAAACACAATAACCCCTCCAAAGTTTCAAAAAAATTGGCCCAGAGGTTCAATTCTATGGACCCCATCCTCCATTGTCTCCAATGGAGGAAAATAAGGCATTTAGAGGGATTGAATTCCACAGGGCCTGCAAGACGAAGCTCTTCTACCAGGTGTTTGAGTAGGAGCCGCCACTATCGTACCATCATTATCTGGCCCTGGAAGAAAGAACGACAGTGCTAAGCGGAAAAAACGGCACTGAGGGGGTATAGCAGCATTAATATGTCATCTTTATGGAAGATCTATTCGGAACATCCAGAGCACTTAATAATATTGTAGTATTGTAGAAATGATTTTAAATGGTTTTAATTGTGTTTTATCTGCGGGCTTATGCCTGATTGTGAGCCGCCCTGAGCACGCGTAGCGGGGAGGGCTGGCTATAAATTGAACTTATAAATAAATAAATAAATTTAAATGCCTTCTGCAAGCTGCACAACTCCGCAGTGAGTAAACTCCAAAGGTGTTCAAAGGGCTCGCAGTCCCTTTAAACATCTCCAAGTGGCGAGTTCACCACAGGCGTTTAGTGGTTAAGACGCTGAACTGCAGGCTGTGGAAGGTCGGTAGTTCAGCAGTTCAAGACCCGGGTGCCGCAAGACAGGGTGAGCTCCTGTCTCTAGTTCCAGCTCCTGCCAACCTAGCAGTTCGAAAGCAAGAAATTGCAAGTAGATAAATAGGTACCCCTTCGGTGGGAAGGTAACAGCGTTCCGTGCGCCTTGGTGTTTAGTCATGCCGGCCACATGACCACGGAAACGTCTTTGGACAGCGCTGGCTCTTCGGCTTTGAAACGGAGATGAGCACCGCAACCCTAGAGTCAGATTCGACTGGCTTTCGAGCAAGGGAACCTTTACCTTTACTTAAGCCCTCTGAATGCCTTTGGAGATCACTCGCTGTGGAGTTGTGTGGCTTGGAGAAGGCATTTAAAGTGACTGTGATCCCTTTAAATGCCCCTTAAGTTTGGCTATCAGGTGGTCCCAAAAATCCCAAATATTTTTTTGGGATTTGGGGGGCTTGGCCATTTTGGATAGCCAAAATATAGCCCCAATTTAAAACCAGCTTTAAAATACCAGGAACATACAGACCAGGGGGCTTTTGAGGGGTAGCCTCTGCAGCCAGCCTCCCCCACAGATATTAATAGTGGTCGTTGATGGTAATGTGGTGGTGATGTGGTGGTGATGTGGGCAGCTCCTAGTTGAAGGCCTGGTGGAAAAGCTCCGTCTTGCAGGCCCTGCAGAACTGCACAAGATCCCGCATGGCCCTGATCTCCTCTGGGAGCTCATTCCACCAGTAAGGAGCTGCCACTAAGAAGGCGCTGGCTCTAGTAGCCACAAGCCTGGCCTCCCTGGGGCCTGGAATAACCAACTGATGTTGCACCCCGGACCATAGTGCTCTCTGGGGTATATATGGGGAAAGGCGGTCCCTCAGGTATGTTGGACCCTGGCCATATAGGGCTTTAAAGGTAAGTACCAGCATCTTGAAGCGAATCCGGTATGCTATTGGCAGCCAGTGCAGCGCCTTCAGGACCGGCCAGATGTGGTCCCATCTAGGGAGACACATCAGTAGCCTGGCTGTGGCATTCTGCACTAGCTGCAGCCTCCAGATTTGCCCCAAGGGCAGCCCCATGTAGAGAGTGTAAAAATAAATAAAAAATTATTTGAAAATAACTATAAAAAATTGATGACTGAAATTAAGAAAGACTTGGAGAGATGGGAAGGCCTACAAATATCTTTATTAGGCAGGGTGGCAACAATTAAGATGTCTATCTTGCCCAGAGTTATGTTTTTGTTTCAGACGCTACCGGTTATTAAAAACTCAAAAGTTTTCAAAGATTTAGGGAAAGTAGTTTCTACCTTTAT
>NW_015165847.1:237935-259219 GCF_001447785.1 Gekko japonicus | reverse complement strand
ATTAAGCAACAATTTTATGTCAAGGTCCCAAGATGGGTGTCCCCCATTGAAGCTTTTGTGCTGCCTATGAGTATGAAAAAAAAATTTGTTATGATGATTTGCTAGATAGTAGAAGCGAACTTAAGTCTATTGAAGGTTTGAAAGATAATAACGTGGAACTTTCATGGTTACAAGTTTTTCAGGTACAAGCAAGATATAAGGAAGACAAAAAGCAAGGATTTTATGATAAACATACAGAAATAGACAAAATCTGGATTGAGCCGAAAAAACAAATTATAAAAAATGTCTATGGAAAGCTATTAGAGGTTAAAATGAAGGAAGAGGTGGTGAGATCCAGTGTGGCAGCATGGTGTAAAGATTTAGGATATAACATAGAGATAGACAGGTGGTTGAGGGTATGGGATACAAACATAAAAATCACAAGAGCAATTGCTTTCAAAGAAAATATCTATAAAGTGGCTCTGAGGTGGTACCTATATCCAGCCAGAGTGGCAAAATTTTCGAGGGCGACATCTGCTATATGCTGGAAATGTAGACAGAATATTGGTACATACTTCCACATGTGGTGGAAATGTAGCAAAACAAAGAGATACTGGAAGATGATAAGTAAAATACTGCAAGAAATTATGGAAGTGACTGTTCCATTTTGCCCAGAATTATATCTTCTCAATATAGTCCCAGAGGGTTTTGGGGATACAGAGAAATATTTGTTGTTACATTGTATAACAGCTGCAAGGATTTTGTTTGCTAAGTATTGGAAGAAGGAAGAAATACCGGAGAAGTTGGAGGTTATAAAAAAGTTTTTTGAAATTGCCGAAATGGACAAAATATCCTGTATGTTGAAGGGAGAAGACAACCTACTTTTCGAAAAAAAGTGGAAAAAACTGTACAACTGGAAGTTAAAGGTGGAGGGTTAATTGGGAGAATTTGTAAGGAAAGAGACTGCACGCACATTTCTGTTATAATGAAGGAATAGCTTGACGTTGCTGTAAATTTAAAAAACTTGATAAATAAAATATTTTTTAAAAAAAGAGAGTGTTACAATAGTCTAAACTTGCATGGATCACTGTAGCCAGGTCGTCGCGATCGAGGAAGGGAGCCAACTGCCAAACCAGCCGCAGGTGGTAGAAGGCTGACTGAGCAGTAGCTGCTACCTGGGCTTCCATTGCCAGGGAGGGTTCCAGGAGCACTCCCAAACTCCTAGCCACCAGCACAGGTGCCAATGGCACCCCGTCAAAGGCTAGGAGCGGGAGCCCCAACCCCAAATTGCCCCGACTCAGGCACAGGACCTCCGTCTTCGCCGGGTTTAGCTTCAGCTGACTCAGCCTGAGCCAACCAGCCACGGCGTGCAATGCCCGGTCCAGATCTTCCAGTCTGGAGTCTGACTGACTGCCCAACAGCAGATAGAGCTGGGTGTCATCAACGTACTGGTGACATCCCAGCCCAAACCTCCGGGCAATCTGGGAAAGGGGGCGCATGTAGATATTAAAGAGCATAGGGGAAAGCACCGCCCCTGAGGCACTCCACATTCAAGTAGGTGCCTCCGGGACTGCTGTTCCCGTAGCACCACCCTTTGTCCCCGATCTTGGAGAAAGGAGACAAGCCATGGCAAGGCAAGCCCCTGTATCCCCATGTCGGCGAGGCGGTGGGTTAGTAGCTGATGGTCGACCGTATCAAATGCGGCCAACAGATGAAACAACAGCAACACTGCCGAACCACCCCAATCCAGATGCCTCTGGAGGTCGTCAGTAAGGGCAACCAGCACTGTCTCTGTCCCATGTCCCGGGCGAAAGCCGAACTGGAAGGGATCTAATATGGAAGTGTCATCGAGATAGCTCTGTAGCTGTATCGCCACTGCCCTCTCAATTAATTTGCCCAAATAGGGCAAATTGGAAACCGGCCTATAGTTGGCCAATTTGGTAAGATCCAGGGATGGCTTTTTCAAGAGAGGGTGGACCGTCGCTTCCTTGATTTCCCCCGGGAACCGTCCCTCTGCAAGGGACTTGTTGATAATCTCCCTAAGGGCACCACGAAACCCCTCGTCGCCGGCTTTGATCAGCCAGGAAGGGCATGGATCAAGATTGCATGTGGTTGGACGTACAGTCTTGAACAATCTGTCGACTTCCTCCAGATCGAGCAGGCTGAAAGAATCCAAAGCCGGAATCGAAGACATGCAAGGGGCCTCAAGTTCGCTCATTGTATCAACTGTGGCGGGGAGGTCATGGCAGAGCACCAAGATTTTATCCGCAAAATAGCTCGCAAATGCCTTGCAGCCGATGTCCAATTCCCTAAGATTTGGTCTGCCCTGTGGCAGAGATGTTATAGCCCGAATCATTCTAAATAATTGAGCTGGGCGTGAGCTAGCGAACACAATCGTAGCCACACAGAAATCCTTCTTGGCAGCTTGGACTGCCATCTCATAGGATTTCATAAACGTCCTATAAGATGTTCTTGTTGCCTCGTCTTGAGCCTGATGCCACCGTCTCTCTAACCGTCTAAGCTCTCGCTTCATAAGCCGCAACTCCTGGGTATACCAGGGGGCAAGCCTAGAGCGAGGGCGCAGATGGCTGCAGAGAGTCAGCTATGCCAGTCCTCCACAAGCTCATCCAATGAGCCGCCAGGGGGCATTGGATCCCGCAGAGCCATTTGAAGCCAGGTTGGGATTATTTGGCTCCCCAGGCGACCTAAAATCCGCTTGCCGCCTAAACAGGATCGGGGTGGAACATTAAGACGGGCCTTCAGAGCATGGTGGTCTGACCATGGTACTGCCAAAGCAGTAATCTGGTCCACTATTACCCTAGCCGTGAAAATCAAATTGAGCGTGTGTCCGGCCCAGTGAGTGGGGGTCATTACAAGTTGGGAGAGTCCTAGCGCCGCCATGGATGACACCAGGTCTGCCGCCTGAGTGGAAGTCGCATCATCGGCATGGACATTGAAATCACCCAAGACAATTAGCCTTGGGTGTTCCAGCACCCAGCCTAATACGGACTCTATCAGGGCCGGTAGGCTATCAGCTGGCGCGTTAGGCGGTTGGTACACCAGCCAAATTGGAAGACTGCGGAAGACAGGGAGGCCTGGTGGGATCTGGTCCATGGGGTCGTGAAGAGTCGGACTCGACTGTGCGACTGAACAACAACAACACCAGCCAAATCGCCACACTCTCTCCGGCCTCCAGTACCAGACCGGCACACTCAAGGCCCATGATCTCCATCGACGGGAGCGGCCGGAAGGAATAAGCCTCCCAAATGAACATAGCCACTCCTCCCCCCCGCCCCCTAGTCCGTGACTGGTGTAAAACCGAGAACCCAGGAGGAGCTAACTGGGAGAGTCCTACTGTCTCCCCATCTCACACCCAGGTCTCGGTAACGCAAGCCAGATCTACCTGCTGTTCCATTAGGAAGTCCCAAAGGACCATGATCTTATTATGTATACATCTGGCATTGCACAACACAACACCAATGACGGAGGGGGGTTATCCATCCTAGCCCCACTGCCAACAACCTTCAGGATGGGTCGCAGGCTGGAAGGGTGCCGAGCCGTCCTGTTTCTCCGCATCTTTCCCTTTACTTCATGCCTAGACCCACCACTGTACTTTCCCCACCCCAGGAGCACCGGAATCTGTTGTCCAGGCATTACTGCACTGCCAATCTTCGCATAAGCCTCAGATCGCTGGTAATCCAAGGCCAAGACAGAGTCCCCGATGTACTCACTAAGCAGCAGTTGTAGCCAATGCTGATAGATATTAAATGAACAATAAGTAGGTATTCCCTACTTATCTGACTACCACCTGAAATTACAATATAACCGTTGAATTTGCTCTAATTTCCTTAATACAACTAACCTAGTAGCCACTGATTGCCTTTTTCCTATTTCTTCCTATTTTCCCCTCCCCCCCCCAGCCAGTAATTTAAATAAAGGCTACAGAATTAATGGCAACTTCAACTTAAAGCTATCAACTCTTATCAATTGGTTTATAATCAACTATACTCCAATCAACTAGGGGGGAGTGAGGAAAATAAAAGCTGTGATTTAACAGGAAAAAATAAATAAATAATAATCCATTATACTCCAATCAATTAGTAATCAATTAATCATTTGTTGTTTGTTGTTCAGTCGCACAGTCGAGTCCGACTCTTCGTGACCCCATGGACCAGATCACGCCACGCCTTCCTGTCTTACGCCGTCCTCTGAAGTTGGCTCAGTTTCATGTTCGTTGCATCTATGACACTGTCTAACCATCTCATCCTTTGCCGTCCCCATCTTCTTTGACCTTCAATCTTTCCCAGCATCAGGGTCTTCTCCAGTGAGTGCTTCCTTCTCATTTGGTGGCCAAAGTATTTGAGCTTCAGTTTCATTATCTGGCCTTCCAGGGAACAGTCAAGGTTGATTTCTTTTAGGATTGACTGATTTGATCTTCTTGCAGTCCAAGGGACTCTCAAGAGTCTTCTCCAGCACCATAGTTCAAAAGAATCTATTCTTCGGTGCTCGGCCTTCCTTATAGTCCAACTCTTGCAGCCATATATGACTACTGGGAATACCATTGCTTTGACCATGCAGACTTTTGTTGGCAGGATAATGTCTCTACTTTTTATCATGCTGTTTAGGTTCGCCATCGCTTTCCTCCCAAGGAGCAGGCGTCTTTTAATTTCATGGCTGCTGTCACAGTCTGTGGTGATCTGGGATCCCAGGAACGTGAAGTCTGTCACTACTTCCACGACTTCCCCTTCTATTTGCCAAGGAGTGATGGGGCCGGATGCCATGATCTTAGTTTTTTTGATGTTGAGCTTCAAGCCCACTTTTGCGCTCTCCTCTTTTACCCTGAGCAAGAGGCTCTTGAGGTCCTCTTCACTTTCTGCCATCAGAGTGGTATCATCTGCATATCTGAGGTTGTTGATCTTTTCCCCAGCAATCTTAATGCCCGCTTGCCCTTATACAGGTTTCTCAAGAGACATGTAAGGTGGTCTGGTACTCCCATCTCTTTAAGGACCTGCCATAGTTTGTTGTGATCCACACAGTCAAAGGCTTTAGCATAGTCAATGAAGCAGAAGTCGAAGCTTTTCTGGTACTCTCTTGCTTTCTCCGTAATCCAGCGAATGTTGGCAATTTGATCTCTAGTTCCTCTACCTCTTCGAAACCCAGCTTGTACTTCTGGCAGTTCTCTATCCACGTACTGTTGAAGCCTAGCTTGTAGGATCTTGAGCATGACCTTGCTAGCATGTGATATGAGTGCAATTGTGCGATAATTTGAACATTCCTTGGCATTGCCCTTCTTTGGGATTGGAATGTATACTGACCTTTTCCAATCCTGTGGCCACTGTTGTGTTTTCCAAATTTGCTGGGAATTTCAGTGCAGCACTTTAACAGCATCATCTTTTAAGACTTTGAATAGCTCAGCTGGGATAATGTCACCTCCACTAGCTTTGTTGTTAGTAATGCTTTCTAAGGCCCATTTAACTTCACATTCCAGGATGTCTGGCTCAAGGTCAGTGATTACACCATCATGGTTGTCAAGGACATTGAGGTCCTTCTTCTATAGTTCTTCTGTGTATTCTTGCTATCTTTTCCTAATCTCTTCTGCTTCTGTTAGGTCCCTACCGTTTTTGGCCTTTATCATGGCCAGCTTTGCACGGAACAATCCCTTGATTTCTCCAATTTTCTTGAAGAGATCTCTAGTCCTTCCCATTCTATTGTTTTCCTCTATTACTGTGCATTGTTTATTCAGGAAAGGCGAAGAGCGGCATCCAAACTTATACTGATCCAAACTGAACTACATACAATGTTACTACTTTCATGAGGTCTGATTGGAACTAAGGCCCCGGTCACACGGGCAGGAAACTGCGGGGGAGAAGCGTGGCTGTTTGCCCTGGGGCAAACTACTGCACAGTTACTTGATCAGACCTCCCGTGGAGGTCCTGTGGAAGTACCGTGGAGGTTCCATGGCAAGGGAGAGGTGCTGATCACAGGACAAGCTGGCGCGCAACGAAGAAGCGCGCGCTGTGGCAAACTGTTTTTGTGTGTGTGTACATGACAAATGTGCATGCTCCTTTGGGTGCGTGTGCGCATCCACAGAGACGTGGACAAAAAAAACACACCTTATTTACAAGGGGACATGGGCGGGCGGTAGATGCCACCGGAAACGCGATCAGACGCCCACCCTTGCCCCGCAGTTTCCGCTGGAAGCCTCGGTTGTGCCACGGGAGTGCTACGCTTCCCAGATGTGCTGGTGAGATCGCGCCCAGAAACTCCGCCTGTTTTCCGTCTCACTTGTGTGGCTTCTGTTCCGTGTGACCGCAGCCTAAGAGGAGCTTTCAGATAGGATACTCTGTATGGCTTTAGGACCACTAGAAGGTCTTTATTATGCAGCCAATCACAACAGAGGAAACTAGGATACCTTAGCACAACCCATAACTAAACAGCTTAGAAATAACTCAGAACATAACAGAAAGGATTTATAGCATCATAGCATACTGACAGAGCCTGCAATTTTCATGACAATTTTCAGTAAGATCTTCAATAACAGCTCCTTAAAATATGAAAATTAATGTAATAGGAAGTCTCTGTACCTCATGTTTTGAAGCACTAGCAAAGGCTGAGGTACTTCCTTCTGTGACATACTGAAGTCTTAATCCACATGGAGCACAAATGTACATTTAAGATACTACAGATCAGACTCCAAAATATACAATGTGCCAATGGATCACGCAAACAAGTATAGAGCAAGGGTCCTCAATGTGGTGTCCATGGGTACCTTGACACCTACCGACAACTTTGATCAGCCGTTCAGACTTTTAAAAATGTTGCTTTGGCAGCAACTGCCACCACAGCACAAGGATCTGCACTGTGTGACTGAAGTTAAGCTGTGGCAATCATTTTGAGGCTGGCTCCACCAGCAGCCATTTTGTTGCTGCACCCACCATGCTGTGTCAGAATTCCAAAGGTGTCCACAGGATCAAAAACATTGGGGATCCTGGTATAATGAGCACTACAGTCTATCTACACAGTTACCCTGCTTCTTCATAAGAAGCTGCACTAACAAAAACAAAGCTAGCAATACTGCTTTGAGTTCTGTTAAGGATGAAATATTGCCCCCAGTATAATGTATCTCCATTGTCTTAGTTTGGTGGAAATTACTAATGGTGGGCTTTTTATTTAAACACGAAATATGACAAGCTTGTGTGGATTCCCTCATTGTGTGAGGATGGGCTTGTGTGATTTCCCTGTTGTTGCTGGACTGCTGACCCAACACAGCCACAACATGGCTTCCACATGGCTGTGGCTATGCTCTGTGAGTTCCTCTGGAGTGCTTAAAAAAATTAATCAGCAATTGTTTTGGTGCAGTGAAGGCAGACGGCTCTGGGAGAGCTCCCATGAAGCTGCCTGGATTGCCAGGTTTCGAGGGGGGTTAAACTCCTTCGGAGCCCCCATGGACCTCTGTGTAGAGGGGGCCAAATAAGGGGCTTGATCTTAGACTCTCTGCGAGCAGCAGCAAGCAGATTGAGTCAGAGATCGCCCTGAAGGCCGAACCTGTGCGAGAGCACCTATGAACTCCATAGCTGTGGAGCCATGAATCACTGGGATGAGGGGAACAAAATCAACCCCATATGGAACTTTAAAAGAAACTCTACCACCGTAAGTACTATTAAAGCATTGAATTCAGAAGAGATTTTCCATTTTGATATAGCCCTTTAAAAGAGGAGGTTAAAAAAAAGGAAGGTGAGGGGATTTCCCCACACATACCCCATAAATGTCTTGGAAAAGAGCTGCTTTAAGATATATACATACCTGCAAGGACTGAAAAAATGGTTGATGTCTGGAATTAAAACTTTTTAACAGACTCATACTACTCTTCAAATATAACTTGATGCTTGGTGAACCAGTGGATTATAATTTTGGATATTTGGACTAGACTCTCTTTTATCAGACCCCACTTGGAATTATAATTTGTCTTTATACTTGGATTATAACTCTAAAGATACCCTAAAGAATTATATATTTACATGAAGGTTATAAATTTTTATAACCATTTATTTGGATTACAAATAAATACAAAGAACAAAAAAGAAAGGAGGAGCCTGTAAAGTGACTGGAACTTACTTTCACTTTCCGTAACATAATTTCCACAGAGGTTATGTTTTTAACTTGGAATTGTTATGTCTTTGCACGTTATTACAAAAGCACAATCTGTTCTTGAGAGAAATGTAAACTCTTGATAATTTCTTTGGGGCTAGACTGAGAGTATCTGTAAGAAATAAAAAAGGGAGGTTAAACTTAAGATATTGACTGAGAGGGGACCTGTGAATATTAACAGACTCTTTGGTTTGATGGTGTCTAATTTACAATAATTTAAAATATAGTATTTAATATTGTTATCAACATGACGGATAAAATTTTTTAAACCTCCCTCTGGCCCTTCTCCTGGCCAACATAAATCAGTAACTGCCAGTTTGACAAAGATTTCAGCAAAGGAATTACAAATCTTAATACAAGACGCTATGACAACAGCTCTCAGTCCCATGCCAGTTCAACTAGCTACACTCTCAAAACAAATGGTACACCAGATGACAAAAGTACAAAAGCAGATCAAAGAAAATAGACAAGAAATTTCTTCCTTGGCTCAAACTGTTAATCAAATGGAGGACAAATCTGAAAATATACAGCTTAAAATAAAAACAGTGGAATCTAAGCAAAATTCCATGGAAGAAGTTCTTACTAAATTAGAGGTTGATGAAGCAGCACATATTTTAAGATTTCAAAATATTCCAGAAAAACAAGATGAGCAGCTGAAATTTGAAATGGCACAAATATTGCCTGAGTATATGGAAGCAGAAAACACAGATAATGAAACTGAGGTTACTTATACAATGAATTTGGCATATGCAAGGAGAAATAATCTTCCAAGAGAAGTGCTGATGAGATTCCACAAAAGGTCAAAAAGAGATGAAATTATGAAAGCAACAGATGAAAAAAATCTTATAAATAGAAGAAACAGAAATTAAGATTTTAAAGGAAATTCCATGGAGAGTGAGACAGAATATATGGAGCTTACAAATATTCTTAGAAATAATGGTATTGTGTACAAATGGCTACCTCCAGAAGGCATTTTTTCACTTATAAGGAGAAAAGATACAAAACCAACTCAATTTTTAAAGTAGAAGAATTTTAAAAAACATATGGTGAAGAACTGGAAATTGAGGAAGAAAAAACAGAAACTACAGAGGACCAGCGAGAAACACAAGGAGCAACTGGAGGAAATGGGAAAATTACAAAAAATAGAAAGATTGGAAAGATCACAACACCCCATATGGTTACAAGACTTCAGCTGAAGAATAAAGATGACAATAAAACTCAAACTAAAGATGGATAGAAGAAAAATAAAGATAGTCTTAATAAATGTTAATTGACTGAATGCACCTCAAAAAAGAATAGCTACAATAAAGATGAACATTTTACCAAGACTGATATTTTTGTTTCAAATAATTCCAATTCTCCAAAACCAGTAATATTTTAAAGATCTTGATAAAATGATGACAAAGTTCAATTGGAAAAATAAGAAACTAAGAATAAAGATGAAGGCCTTACAAGATGCAAAAGAAAGAGCTGGTTTTGCAATCCCTGACTGGCTCCTATACAATAGAGCAGCAACCTTGACGTGGTTAAAAGAATGGATTATATTAGAAAAAAACAGATTATTAGTTTTAGAATGACATGATTTATTATTGGGCTGGCATGCATTTTTATGGTATGAAAAACCAGATGATCATAAATATTTTAAACAGCATGTTGTTACAAAATCTTTACTGAAAGTATGGGAAAAAGTAAAAAGATTATTTTACGCTAAAACACCCAAGTCGGTTTCACTACTTGAAGCTTTTCAAACCCCAATTTACTTCAAAAAAATAACCTGCTGAGATATGAAGATCTACTGAACAATGAAAATGAATTAAAATCAACAGAAAAACTTAAAGAACAAGAAATCAATTTAAGCAGGTTAGGAAAGGCACAAACAGGTATAGGAAAAAGCCTGCATGGTTAACAAACAGAGTAATGGAGGCTGTAAAAAGTAAAAAGAATTCCTTTAAGCAGTGGAAAGCTAGTCACAGTGAGGCTGATAAAACGGAACACAGGCTATGGCAAATAAAATGCAAGTCTGAGGTCAGGCAGGCAAAAAGGGAATATGAGGAGCATATAGCAAAAAACGTAAAAACCAACAATAAAACTTTCTTCAAATACATTAGAAACAGGAAACCAGCCAGGGAGGCAGTGGGGCCCTTGGACGACCAAGGGGTAAAAGGAGTATTGAAGGATGATAGGGAAATGGCTGAGAAGCTAAATGCATTTTTTGCCTCCGTCTTCACTGTGGAAGATGAGAAGTGCTTGCCCACTCCAGAACCACTGATTTCAGGAGGGGTGTTGGAAGACCTGAGTCAGATTGAGGTGACGAGAGAGGAGGTCCTAAAACTGATAGACAACTTAAAAACTGATAAATCACCAGGCCCAGATGGCATACATCCGAGAGTTCTGAAAGAACTCAAATGTGAACTTGTGGATCTCCTGACAAAGATATGTAATCTTTCCTTAAAATCTGCCTCCATTCCTGAGGATTGGAAGGTAGCTAATGTCACTCCCATCTTTAAAAAGGGTTCCAGAGGAGATCCGGGAAATTACAGGCCTGTCAGTCTGACGTCGATACCGGGTAAATTGGTGGAAACCGTTATTAAGGAAAGAATTAGTAGGCACATGGATGAACAAAACCTATTGAGGCAGACTCAGCACGGTTTCTGTAAGGGAAGATCTTGTCTCACTAACCTGTTAGTGTTCTTTGAGGGGGTGAACAAACATGTGGACAAGGGGGATCCAATAGATATTGTTTACCTTGACTTCCAGAAAGCTTTTGATAAAGTTCCTCATCAAAGGCTCCTAAGTAAGCTCAAAAATCATGGGATAAAAGGACAAGTCCTTTCGTGGATCAAAAAATGGCTAATTAATAGGAAACAGAGAGTGAGTATAAATGGGAAATGTTCTCAGTGGAGTGTGATAAGCAGTGGGATCAGTGCTGGGTCTTATGCTTTTTAACTTGTTCATTAATGATTTGGAGTTGGGAGTATGCAGTGAAATGGCTAAATGTGCTGATGATAAGAAGTTGTTCAGGGTAGTGAAAACCAGGGAGGATTGTGAAGCACTCCAAAGGGATGTCTCAAGGATGGGTGAGTGGGCGTTAATGTGGCAAATTGGGTTCAATGTGGCGAAGTGCAAGGTGATGCACATTGGCGCCAAAAATCCTAACTATAAATGTTCGTTGATGGGGTCCGAACTGGCAGAGACTGACCAAGAGAGAGATCTTGGAGTCATAGTAGATAACTCACTGAAAATGTCGACAGTGTGTGACTGCAATAAAAAAGGCCAATGCTATGCTGGGGATTATTAGGAAGGGTATTGAAAATAGATCAGCCAATATCATAATGCCCCTGTATAAATCAATGGTGCAACCTCATTTGGAATATTGTGTACAGTTCTGGTCACCACACCTTAAAAAGGATATTATACCTTGGGAAAAAGTGCAGAAAAGGGCAACTCGAATGATAAAAGGGTTGGTACACTTTTCTTATGAAGAAAGGTTAAAACGCTTGGGGCTTTTTAGCTTGGAGAAATGACGGCTGAGGGGTGACATGATTGAGGTTTATAAGATTATGCATGGGATAGAGCAGGTTGAGAAATAGGTACTTTTCTCCCTTTCTCACAATACAAGAACTCGTGGGCACTCCATGAAATTGCTGAACGGTCGGGTTAGAACAGATAAAAGGAAGTACTTCTTCACCCAAAGAGTGATTAACACAAGGAATTCACTGCCACAGGAGCTGGTGGCGGTTACAAGCATGGACAGCTTCAAGAGGGAATTAGATAAGCATATGGAGCAGAGGTCCATCGGAGTATAAAAAGACTCTGGGGCAAGTGATGCTCTGTATTTTTGGTGCTTTTGGTGCTCACAATAGTGTGAGGGCTCCTAGTGTCCTGGCCCCACTGCTGGACCTCCTGATATCACCTGGTATTTTTGGCCACTGTGTGACAGAGTGTTGGACTGGATTGGCCGTTTTCTTGATCCAACATTGCCTTCTCTTATGTTCTCTTATGTTCTTAATGGAAATGGATAAGGTATTATTCATGCTGATGATAAATTGATTAAGAGATTGTACATAATAATGGTAGAAGATAAAACACAATATGATATAGTTAAAAATTGTAAAGTTAAATGGGCATAACATGTTAGTCATAATATCGATACAGATCAGTGGTTACGTGTATGGAAAAGAAATGTTAAAGATTACAAAAGCTACTGCGTATAAAGAAAATATTTATAAAATGTTTTATAGGTGGTATATCACTCCAGATAAGCTAACTAAATTCTATCTTGACCTATCTAATGAATGTTGGAGATGTCAAAAAAAGGTTGGTTCCTTTTTCATATGTGGTGGACTTGTGACAAAGTTAAAATGCATCGGTCCATAGAATTGGCAACTTGTAGAAGATCATTATTAAAGAGTGTTAAATGCATTTTCGTTTGTAGAATAACTTGTAAATAATTTGTAAGATATTGAATTTAATAAAAAAAAATGAAAAAAATGTATTGGTCCTGGAACTGTTACAAAAAGTGTTAAAAAATACGATACCATATACAGCAGAACTCTTTTTATTGAACATAGTGCCAGAAAATTGTAAAGAAAAAGATTTTTATCTTATTATACATGTAGTAACAGCAGCAAGAATAGTATATCCCAAGTATTGGAGAAAAAACGAAATCCCCTCAAAGGAAGAAACTATAACTAAAATATTGGAAACAGCTGAGATGGACAAATTAACCTTAATCCTGAGAGGACATGGTCAAGATTTTATAAATGGCTAGAAGACTACAAGATACAAAACACTTGGACATCTAACTGAAATGAAAAGAAATAAAAGTTATATTTTTAACTATATGCAAAAGGTATATGAGGAATCTACAAGGTGAAAATCGTAATGGATATATTTTGTTGGGTGATAGTGAGATATTGAAAAAATGGTATTTAGCAGAGAGAAGATAGTCCAGCAGAAACAGAGTAAAATAATTCAGACTGAGAGTCCACATGTGATTAAACAACAGATAACAACAGATTGCTGGGTAAAAGTTCAACAACCTCAGATATGCAGACGATACCACTCTAATGGCAGAAAGTGAAGAGGACCTAAAGAGCCTCTTACTCAGGGTAAAAGAGGAGAGCGCAAAAGTGGGCTTGAAGCTCAACATCAAAAAAACTAAGATCATGGCATCCGGCCCCATCACTCCTTGGCAAATAGAAGGGGAAGTCGTGGAAGTAGTGACAGACTTCACGTTCCTGGGATCCCAGGTCACCACAGACTGTGACTGCAGCCATGAAATTAAAAGACGCCTGCTCCTTGGGAGGAAAGCGATGGCGAACCTAAACAGCATGATAAAAAGTAGAAACATCACCCTGCCAACAAAAGTCCGCATGGTCAAAGCAATGGTATTCCCAGTAGTCATATATGGCTGCGAGAGTTGGACTATAAGGAAGGCCGAGCGCCGAAGAATAGATGCTTTTGAACTATGGTGCTGGAGAAGACTCTTGAGAGTCCCTTGGACTGCAAGAAGATCAAATCAGTCAATCCTAAAAGAAATCAACCCTGAGTGTTCCCTGGAAGGCCAGATAATGAAACTGAAGCTCAAATACTTTGGCCACCAAATGAGAAGGGAGCACTCACTGGAGAAGACCCTGATGCTGGGAAAGATTGAAGGTCAAAGAAGATGGGGACGGCAAAGGATGAGATGGTTAGACAGTGTCATCGATGCAACGAACATGAAATTGAGCCAACTTCAGAGGACGGCGGAAGACAGGAGGGCCTGGCGGGAGCTGGTCCATGGGGTCGTTAAGAATCGGACTCAACTGTGCGACTGAACAACAACAACAGAGCTAAATCTGCTACATCCTTACTCTACAAAGACAAAACTAGAAGAGAGATTATGGCTGCTCTTCATCTTCTTCAGAACACCAAAGAAAGACAGGAAGAGAAGCCATAAAATGGTAATACACCTTGACACTTTAGTCCCAATCAAATTCCTAGATCAGGGCGAAAATTCCCAGGCTTTCTACATCTAAAGAACATTGGTTACATGAGAGACATGTGACCTCCTGTGAGTAACATAAACAAACATTTAACCCCAGATATACTGAGTGTTTTCAACTTGTAATACTCAACACCCCTTCTCAAGTTATAACACGGAAGTCATGCAAATTCAAACATTCACGAAGAGTCTGAAAACATTGCTTGTCAAGACTGACTGGATACATGGATGTTAATTGGGACAAAAACTCACCTGATGGAAAACCTACACGTGGATATTTGTTCTACTATGGAAACAGTTTGATTGAATGGACTAGTCAAAAGCAAACTATTGTAGCCGTGTCTACTGGAGAAGCTGAATGTGTATCAGCACAAAGTGCCAGCTATGAGCTCTACTGGATTATTCATCTACTGAATGACTTCGGCATAGATGAACCAAAGCCAATAATACTTTTTGAGGACAATCAAGCTTATATCACCATCTGCAAAGGTGAAGGCACCAAATCTAAAAACAAGACCATCGCACTCAAATGTCACTACGTGAAAGAGCTGCAAGACCAAGGACTGATTGAACTCCAATACTGTCTTACTGATCAGATGATTGCTGACATCCTGACCAAGCCGCTCTGTTGTTATTTTCATTCAAGTTACCCTTCCCATGCTAGAATTTAGTAAAAAACTTTATATTTTAATCACACAAGGACTCTCAGTCTGAATTATTTTACTCTGGCTCTGCTGGACTATTTTATCTCTGCTAAATACCATTTTTTCAATATCTCACTATCACCCATCAAAGGACCATGCTTCATGGCTGGCATCACAGAGGAAGTGACATCATCACACCAGCAACATCCAGGTGACATTCTGGTATTTGGGCAAAAACTCTATGGTAGAAGCCAGTTTTACCATAGAGTTTTTGCCCAAATACCAGGTTATGGCCTGGGTGTCACTGCGGTGATGATGCCACTTCCAGTGCAATGCCAGTCACAAGGCCTGGGCCTTTCTATTTCTCCAGGTAAGTCCAACCCATCCCCCTCCAGTTGCCAGAAGGGACTTGGCAACCGGACAGGTAGAAAGGTCCACAGAGTGGTGTGAGGCTTCTGAGGTCCAAAGGTATCAGTAAATACCTCAAGGTATCCCTGATTCCAGGAACATTTCAAATAACAGTAATGTAAAATACATAGCGCTTGAAAAATTGTGGTTTCAAAGACTGATAGATAACATGGGGGAAATATAGTTTCATTTGCCTCCATTTCATGCCCTGAGAATGGCATGAATACTGTTACTACGGATTCAGTAAATTGAAGACTGTTTTGATATCACAGTACAAAACAAATATACTTGTTCACTGTACAGGCATTCAAAGTATTATGATGGAATTTCGTTTTGCTAGAAGCTGGGATTTACATCTAGCCTCATAACAAAGTGGGTTCTACTAATACAACTTCTCCATTTTCCATATACAGTTTATAATGAACCTTTGCCCCAATGGTAAATCTCTACATTGTTGACTGTTCAGTCTAGTCAAATAGAACTTGTTTTGGCTTGGCTTCCTTTCCCCTTGCACTGTCTACTGTATTTGAACAGCAACCATTAAGAACCCTTTAACAACCATTTACACCTCTTTCAGAGCCATTAACACCTCTCTTGTAGCCTCTTTTCTACTGAGGCCTTAAAGGGAGGTGCTATAAAAGAAAGGAAAAGTCTGCACACTCTCTATGGCTTTGTATTAACAGAGTATTAAATGTGGGATTGTTTCACAGGCTACTCTTTTCCAATATAGGAAATAACAAAAAGGTACATGGCAACTTCTGAAATTCAGTCCATGCATTAACTTCCCAACTCTATGCTTTCAGCAAAATAATACCCCATACCATCTATCCAAAGTATCAATGGACATTTATTTTTACCTGCATTAACACTCCATTACTGACAAGGACTTTAGTTAAATAAGAAGTTAAATTGTTGTTTCTTTTAGTAGAATAGTAGCTGTTGCTTCACTAATTTTTAAGGAATCCTCACTTTAAAGGGACATCAAGCCCAGCTCCCATATTGAGTAACCTGTATTTGTACTTCCAGTGTTCATGCTTATTGTATAAGATTCTAGCTTTGAGGAGGGAAAAAGGAGAAGAATATCTTCCTTAGGGTTGGAAATAATATTGAGTCTGCTGGTTATTTCTAAAATGTAAATGACACACCACAATCCTCAAAATAATTTCTTCAAATCAGAGTACCCTGTTTGGTCACAAGAATTCTATTAACTGGAATAACTATTACAAATTACACAAATGTTTTATAAATACGCACATTTATGTGTGTGTGTGTGTGTGCATGCTTATTACTTAAGTCAAGAGATGTGATTATATAGTCAAAGCCTTTATTTATTTACTTACAGATACAGAATTGGGGCTTGGTAATCAAAGTTCTATTTATAAGGAAAAGAGTCATGAACTAGTGACCATTACCAATAGTTAATAACTGTGGTGTATGAAGAAGTTGCCCTGACTAACCACTGGACTCAGTGTCTTCACTTTGACATGGTTTATTGTTATCTGAATGAGATTCTGGAATCACTAGATTTCCATGCTCCACTTCACTGTCATGAGACCTGGGAATTAATAATTTCTACTTCCACAGAAAGCCCAACTTTGTTCTTATATTTGAATTTGCGGCTTGAATGTAACCATAAGCTATGATTTATGGTGAAAGCAGAAGGTGAACGAAGTACTTTGTTACTCACTTTGTTAGTTTCGAAGTGGTTTGCTCTTAATAGTAACACATTGCATATTATCCCAACTATATTTGTAATTTAGATTTCATATCTTCTACGGGTTTTTTCATTTATAAAAGTAAAATCAGAATCCCTTTAAAACTGTCTATTTTTTTCAGATCCCATGTGAAAAGCCCAGGACAGATGTCTTTAATAATCTCTCTGGATGGTCAACACTTCAAAGAGAAAGCCCAAAAAATATTTTGATAAAGGATGAACATGAAATGGGAAAATGCAGTTCATTTTGTGGTTCATAGCACGCCAGTTTGTAAGCCACAAACAAACTGTCACAAAATTTTAGGCACCAAACAAACCCGTTTGGTTTGTGAGGTTCATGAAGGGGTAGAATGGCCCTCCAGCATACTAGAGATACCAAACTCAAGGGGGTCTCTGGCTGACTTTCCTCTACCTGCCCTCAAGTTTGGTGAAGATTGGATTTACAAAGTCCAAGTTACAGCCCCCCCAAAGAAGGTGCCTCCAGGAAAGTGCTTTCTGGGAAAATGACAGGCACAGATTCAGGAGGTTCAGGAGCACATAGAACAGACCCTGTGCAAGCTAAAGACATCACAGGGGACAGCCTCCTGATGCTCCTCTACATGACCTCCAAGTTATGTTGCTTTGACATTTGGGAAACATTTTGATTGAATTGAGACTGTCTGGAAAGGTATCCATTCACATACTACCAAGAACCGCTTGAAAGCTCATGGAAAGTTCATGCTGGTTGACCTGCCACAAACTTCAGTTCACAAAACATGAACCACCCAAAATTCATCACAAACTTTAGTTTGTAGGCCAGTTTGTTCCCATACTTAATTTTGATACCATTATGATATTGATGTAAGGAAAACTACCAATGCTAGTGTCTTGGGAGACAGAATCACACATCCCTGGTAAATTCACTTGTGACGGACAGCCCTTAAAACAGACTTCAAAATTTTGCACTATCAGAGTACCGGGAGGTGAAGAGTTAAATCTCCTCAAGAATAGAGAGCTTTGAGTGACATAGGCCCCTGCCACAAGGCAGAAGAAAACACAGCCAAAGTACGGCTTTTTAGAGCTGCACCAAAAGAGACATGCGGTGGCGGGATCACACAGATCTCCTGAGCCGCTGCGCAGTTGCTCCCCGGCACGATCAGATGCTGGGGAGGAAGCCACCGACAAGAGACCGAGGCAGCCAGCTGCGCATGCGTGCCAGGAGCCTCAAATGCTCCTGATGAAGGACGCGCTGGCGATCCCACAGCCGCGCTTGCTGCAGCGTTTCAGGTAAGTCCTTCTCTTTACTTGGTTTCTCTGAGCACCAAAGAGTGCTGCAAGTTAATCTAAAAAGAGTGTGAGGCATCATTCTTCCCTAGTCAATGGATGATTTCTCTTCAGGTAGTAGGGAGATTACCCAGGGACCTCCACAATGACACAGGAGACTTTGGGGTGATCTTCCACTCTCTAAGAAGAGGGACATGAACAAGTCAGGTAAGAAGGAAAACACAACTTTACCTTCTTTTCGGACTGCCCAGTTCCAATCACCCATCAGAATTGTTCAGGAGTTACATTAGTTATGGCATACAAGGTGCTACTTCTCACCTGCTAGGTATATCCTCCAAATGGGATGCATGAGTCACACCTTTCTTGACATGTGGTGGGATTCCTGCCTTAATAAAAGGAGCATTACACAATTCCTATGTGGGAGTGGGAAAGGCCATGTGAAAATGATGGCAGGATAGTATATTATTAGCTGGCTGTCTTTGATATAGGTTGCTACAATTTACATAAGCATGCAGAATCCTTCACACTGGATTTTAAAAAAAAATAATTATCAGCTTCCAAGTTGATATACTTAATCAGGTAGAAGTTTAACTTTGACAGTATTTATGTTTACGTAAGTAGCTGTATCCACTGTGCTGGGAAATGAGGACTGGAGGGATACACAGACAAACACAGACAAACACCCCTTACCAGGTACATCTGGCTAAATAAGTAATACATTTTTTTCTTAGATACAGATTCTAATATATATAAAAAAGATACCAAGAAATTGTACCAGTGTGTTCTTTGTAAACAAGACAGCTTTCCTACATTTTATCTGCATCTCGTCTTTTGAAAGATTCTACCCTACTTCCACATCAAATTATAATTTTCTATTTCATGAAAAAGACTCTTAAAAAGTAAAATGTGTCGACATCAAAATATAACAAGGAAGCAAAGATAAATTAAAGGAATTCTTTGGTTCTTTTCAATAACTAATCAGAGATATATAGAAAGGGACCTTTTTAGGTTTAATGATACCTGCTCATTAAATGATGCTAAACACTAAAATACCATGAACAGCAGGGAATTTCAGTTTACATTAGAGAAAAAAATAAAAGGGTATAAATGACTGAAGTTGGTCAGTTCAAGCTGATAGGGCACTTCAAATGAATAACAGAAGAATAAAAGAGACACTCTGGGTTAAATTAGGTTCTCCTATGCCTTTTCTTGAAAGTTCTTAACTTTTTTTTAATTAACTAACCTGCAAAAATCAAAGCCTTGAACAGAGGTAAAGTTAAACAAGCACCTACACTTCACAGTAAGTTTACCCATTTGTCAGATAAAAATTCAGCATAAAAAAAGATGTTAGGATTCAGTTATTTAGACTGTGTTTTCATTTCTCTACTAGGAAAAGAAAAGAAACAGCTTTTTGTTGAATGTCCATTACATTAAGTTCTAGCAGTAAATTGGATTTTTGCAGTAACTTAAGTCATAAAAGCCAGAAATATACCAAAATACGTAATTGTTTATTTATCTCTATTTTCCATTTACATGCATTATTTTAAATATTGTGAAATATTTATTGATGAAAATACAAAATAAGTATAGGAAAAAAGAATTTGTATATATTTGTAAATAATGCACTCCCCCCTCGCTGCTACTTTAAAGACTACATTCACCATTTAAAAATAGCAGAATGCCATCTCCCCATAAAATAGAAAATTGATGGGGGGGGGGCATTATGGACAGGCTAAAAATTCTGTTCCTGCATCTAAAAAGAACTGTATGGTGTTATTTTATATACGACAAGAGCTTATAGTTTTGCTACAAAGGTCCTAATTTCAGTGTGACCTATGCTAGCTAAAATTTGACACAGTAAGTAATGACTTAGGGCATAATCTTGTCTCAGTGAAGGATGTGTACCATTTATGTAAACAGGCGAGTTAAGCATGTACTTAAAATTTTTCCCACTGAAATCAATTGGAATTTAGTGCTTAACTGTGACTAGCTCATGCCCAAGTGTTGTTTTTTAAATTAAGAATTATGTAAAGAATAGCAGAAAACAGCATGTTCTTCTAAACATGCCCCTCTGACACTGTAATGGTTTTGAAAAACCAGTCCTTATATGCTGCTGTTTTAGCTAAGCAAAGTCATGGAGTATGGGTTAGAATCCTAGCAATCACTTAATGCCACAACTCATGCTATTGTACAGGTGACTGCCTTTCATAACAGGTGGATGAGAGGGAGAAATTGGTATCTTGTGTGTGCCGGAGGGGAGGGGATTCTTAAATCTGTTTTCCCTTTGATCTTTTCTGTTTCTTGGGTGGTGTGAACGATGCTAAGTTACAAAATGAGCTCTAGAAAGTGCAAGCTCTACTTCTGAATGGAGGCAAATTTAGGATCTTAATTTTCATTATGCTCTGGGAGGATGTCACTGGGAGCCTCTAAATATGGCCTATGCTTTTTTGAGACTGCGGGCACCTTGGGAATTATTGATAGGGGGCTGCCACTGCTGTTAGAGCAGTGGGAAACTCTTCCATTTAAATGAAGGCAGCCAATACAATGGCCCCACCCACTTATAATGGCTCTGCCTACTTTCTGAAAAGCTTAGTGGGTGTCAGGGGAAGTAGGGGCAGGTGCCATGACACTCAGAGGTGCCACCTTGGGGAACCCTGGTCTAGAGTCTCCTATAATCTTTATTTCTTCTTCAGCTATCTTTGATTGCACATCTTCCTCTAAAGTTAGTTACTTTAAATGTACTATGTACCAACTATAGGCAATACCACCTTTAATAGCAGCTTGATATTCCCCTGCAGACCACGGAAACCATCCTGTTCTTATTGAGCACTTTATTCCATGATGATTTAAATGGTTTTACTGTTTTATTCTGTTTTACTGTGTTTTTATGTGTGAGCATTAGTGCTCCCTTGTAAGCCGCCCTGAGCCCGCTTGCGGGGAGGGCAGGGTATAAATATAATGAATAAATAAATAAATAAACTCTATGACATTATACCTTGCTGAGTTTCCTCCTCAAAACCTGCCCACAGCAGTTTCCATCCCCCCAAATCTCCAGGAATTTTCCAATATGAAGTTGACAACCTTAAATCCAGTACCAGAGTGACAAGAAAAAATAATTAATTCACAGGGAGGTTTTCAGCAG
>NW_015165847.1:217764-237435 GCF_001447785.1 Gekko japonicus | reverse complement strand
CAGCAGGAGGTGGAATTGTGGGAAGATCCCGTCTTGTAAGATCCAGGCTCACGCTCGCTCCTTGTCTCTCTCTCTCTCTCTGTCTGTCTCTTGCTCTCTCTTGCTGCAGGTTTTTAAAGCATGGGCAGGGCTGAGAACTCTTGGGTGAAAAATCTAAAGTAAGGATGTCAAACATAAGGCCTGGGGCTGGAACCGGCCCGTCCAGGGCTCTTATGGGGCCTGCGAGCAACTGATGCAAGAGAGGGGGTGGGTGGAGCCACTCCACTGTGGCTTCAGCATGGCAGAACAACCTCCTCTGCAGCAGTCAAGCATCGTGGGGGCATCTGCCCCACGCTGCACTGCTGCCTTTCCAGTCTGCCTCTGTGGGTTTTCCTCTGCACCCCCCTCCCAGCCCATGAACCCTTGAAGTGAGGATACATCAACTCAGAGCTTACCAGCTGCTGTCCTTTATACAGTTTCTATTTCTGGTACCTGACAGTACGTTTTATGGCACACATGGCCTGGCCTGACAAAGTGACATTTATGTCAGATCTGACCCTCGTAACAAATGAGTTTGACACCTCTGGTCTAAAGGCTCTTAGTCCTTGGCCTTATTCTTAACAGACTAACCCAATGGACACTAGTCCTGGATGTTTTATGTACTCTTTAATTTTTATACTGTTTTATTTAAATTTGTTTAAACTGTGCTGTACTTTTGTGAGATGCTTTTGGCCCCCATGTGGGTCAGGCACTTGGGTCAGGGTTTTAATGGATTCAAGAGATAATTCTGAAAAGGAGATGGCTTCTGGAGAAAAGTGGGAGACTGTTTCAGAGATAACCGAAGTCTACACATTATGTGAAGGTCATTGAAACAACCCACTCAAGACAAAGTCTGGACTATTCTGTAGAAGGCCAACACTATCTGGCATATTTTCTTGTCTGGATGCATGGAAACTCTAGTAGTAGCAAATGGCAGGCAGAGGCGCAGGCAGCTAATGCCTGCAAGTAACAGCACTAGCGAACAGCCACTATGGCTGTTCGAGGCCAACGCGGCCGGGGTGAGCTCCTGGCCCTAGTCCCAGCTCCCGCCCACCCAGCGGCTCAAACGTGTACTCACGAGTAGACAAATGGGTACCTGCCATAGGTGGGAGGGGGCACTCACCTCCTGACGGGGTGTGCCAGGAGTGCGGCGGCGTTTAGAGGCCTGGAGAAATAAAGTGTGGGAACAATTCCTGATGGATAAGATAAGTGACACTTTAAATATAGCTCAATCGAATCTCTGTACAATGAAATCACTCTTTGAGCGCACCTGGTTCCCTTACCTTCAATATATGACTGAGAAGGATTTACTCCCAAACAATCCGGCCTATGCTTCTTGGTTATGCTTCTGAATATAAAACAGTATAAAGTACTCCAGTATTACAAACTTTGCACCGTATATAATAATATAGCTCCTATCAATATCCTCATAACAAGAGTCTTTAGTTGATATATATTTATTTCGAACAAATTAAGTAATGTTTTTTTTAAGTGCTTTTGGATTTAGACTTCAATGTAGCTACAATTTTTTAAAGCAAAGTGTTTACTGTTTGGTATTTATACTCTGCTTGGTTTTGGTATTTTTGATGTAGTATGTTGTTATTAAAACTTTTAATTAAAAAAATTATAAATATTAAAAAGGAGTGCGGCGGCGGCAGAAATGGCGGCGGCGGAGTAATAGCGGCTGCAGAGACGAGCTGAGGACGTGGCGATGACGGTTGGAGGCGGAGCTGTGATGACGTGACGACGCAAGGACACAGAACGGCGGAGCCTGAAGGACGTTAGCTGAGCTGCAGTCGGAGCAGCCGCGCATTAAAAAGACGAACACCAGCTGAAGCCTGCCGAGGATCCCGTCGGCCTGTCGGCCCATCCGGAGCGCCAGAAATAACATCAGAAGCCACCCGGAGAGGGGGGGAAAAAAGTAACAGCAACAGAACGCATGCCGCTGGGTGCTGGTAGGCAGCCCCCTCCCAAAAATGAATTGTGGCCCTAGATTAGGTATAATTGGTACATATCCTCTGTAAACTGCTCTGGGACCCTCCGGGGTCAAGGGCGGTATAGAAATCGAAACTATAAATAAATAAATAAATAATTCCTGTGCACATTTTTGCACCTCATTATTTATTATGACATGAATAATTCCACCAAGAGTTCTTTTGGCATAGCAGCTAAGCTATCTGACAGTCCTGCAATTAAGCTAAGAACCTGATAAGGCTATTTGGCACCCTATTTAACAAATGTATCTGAAATTCTCCTAATCTGAATTTCTCTCTTGATTTTTGAGCTCCAAATTACCTGATCAATATCTAAAGGACATGAACACACATGAAGCTGCCTTATACTAAATCAGACACTTGGTCCATCAAGTATTGTCTACTCAGATTGACGGTGGCTCTCCAAGGTCTCAGGTAGAGGTCTTTCACACCAGCTACTGCCTGGTCCTTTTTTAACTGGAGATGATGGAGACTGAACCTGTGACCTTCCGCATGCCAAACAGATGCTGTACCACTGAGCCACAGCCCCTCCCCATAGCCACAGCCCTTTCCCATGAACAAGCAAAGCCAGCAATGGGTAGTAGACTAGGGGGACAAAAATGTAGGAGCCCTTGTCATTCTGGGGGTCTATGAAGCTGTGCAGATCCATGTAATTTGTTTCATTTGTTTCGATTGGATCTGGGTGATATGAGGGAAGAATCCATAAGGAATTTTTATCTAATTGCTCTTGACAGCCTTACTGGTTCATGACAAACTTTATCCTTATTGATTCTCATACATGTAGTCCTCCCCATCCTGTACTTCCCCACAGGTGCAGAACAGACATTCAAGACTTCCTAGTATAGCAAACTTTCAATCATACCGCAATTTGATATAAAATCTTAATTCAGGCAATGTCATAAAATGGCATTTGTTGTCTACACATTGAGATTCTAAACCAGGAGTAATGGTGGTTTAGAATCCCAGTATGTGAATAAAAACATGTCTGACTTGGAAAGTTCCCAAATTTGGAAGTTCCAACAAATAGTGGTTATATTGAAGACTCTTAATTAGAAAGTCTTTAATTTTGGCTCCATGTGCAAGAGAAGGAAGCAGAATTGTACAGGAAAGAAAATGTTTGGCACCAAAAAATCTGAAATTTTCCTAACATTTTATTCTTTTATTACATTTATACCCTGAGTTTCCTTTGGGATTGAGGCAGCATGAGTAGAGACTTACAGTGCAATCCTACAAAAGGTTACTCCAGCTTAAGACCATTGATTTCAGTGGGTTTAGACTGCAGAGACTCTGTTTAGGATTGCACTTTTTATCTGGCTCTCTACAATCTGATATATTGAGAACTCTTCATTATTATTTCCCATTATTTCCTTTACTTCATTGTCTCTGCATTACAAATGTGTACTGCAAATATTCTTGTGTGATGTTTTATCAATGTATACAAGTGAATATGCACATCTGTTAAACACCACAAACAATTAATCTTGGTACCATGTGATTCAATCAGATTTAGGAATGCTTTACTAAACTATAAATGGACATCTGTTCTTTGATAATACAGAAAGGGAGGAAGGTGCAAATAAACTGAAAGGGCCTCCTTCATGTTTCAATTATGGAAGTAACTGTAGAAATCCTCCCCAGTTATATGGAAGGGTGGAAAACAGGGCAGAGACAATCTCTAGAACATTAAAGGAATTCCTTGATGACAAATTATTTGAAATCTCAAGCACAGGATGAGAACATTTCACACTCAGGACCGTCTCAATTTCGTTCCAAATTTGTTTATGCAGGGTTACAAAAGTTCCAGAATACTTTCCCCAAGTACTGTACAATAAGCAGATTTGCTTGAGAGCATGCATGAAAGAAAGAAAGGGTGTGCATGCACACACAGACAGTCAATTGCAGAATACAACCATGCTGACTGCTGATGATCATAACAACTGTTTATAACTTAAGGGTGGAGTACAAAGACTGAACCCTTTGACAACAGCTTTGAAATACTTCACTAGCGAAGGGGAAAAGGGGGTATCAACAAATGAATTCTCACCAGCACTGCACTGATTAAAATAAGTAGATTATTTTCTGTGTACTTTAATGCTTTTCAATTCAAGATAAAGCTTGTATCTGGCAAAATGCCAAAAATGTAACCTAGCCTAACCTAATGTGAGTATAGCAATGTCTATAACCATTACAGTTGATGAAAGAGATGCTTAGTCACTGGAACTCTGTTCTGCAGAATGAAAACATACAGGTAATTTGGGGTTGTACATTTATTAGGAACCTTTTGATACTTAATGCAAGAGTGTCAAAATTTCTAGACAGATTAAAGCCAAGTCTTAAAGAATTGTATAACCATTTCCATGTGCTTGAACAGGATTGCAGCTTGTAGTTCCTCAAAAGCTACCTTCTGACTCCTATGCAATACAATGTAGAACTCACATTTGACAAGTTACAAAGCAGTTTGTGATATAGCATGGAGGTCTTCTCTTCAAGTAAAAAAGGTGATCAACGCTTGCCTAAAATAGTTGTTGGATCCTGCCCAAAGTATTGTTCACACCAGTTTGGTGTAGTGGTTAAGTGTGCAGACTCTAATCTGGGAGAACCGGGTTTGATTCCCCACTCCTCCACTTGCACCTGCTGATGTGACCTTGGGTCAGTCACAAGCTCTGGCACAGCTGACCTTGAAAAAGAGCAGTTTGTGTCAGAGTTCTCTCAGCCCCACCCACCTCCCAGGGTGTCTGTTGTGGGGAGGGGAAGGGAAAGGTGCTTGTAAGCCGCTCTGAGACTCCCTTGGGTAGTGAAGGGCAGGGTATAAATTTATTTATTTATTTATCCAATCTCTTCTTCTTCTTCTTCTATTTGGAAATTATTTACTAAAATAAAATTGTTCTTTATTGGCTTTGCCTATGATATTGTTCACAATGTTCATAATATTTTAGTAAGGACACTAAAAAGAGAAAGGATAAAATCTCCAACACAAAAAATGCAACAACCATTCAAACATGCAATCTAACACATACAAATAAGAACTGTAAAACTCTATTAAGGCTGAATTATATATTTTTTCTTTGTGCTTAAGCACTGAATTAAGTTACAGTATTTACACTAAACCAATAATATCAAGAAATATTTGGTTGGATCCAATTCACTTTTTCATTCATTCTCACATAATTCCCATTCCTTATCCAGCCCCTGTCCCACGTTGCTTTCGTACATGCAGGTCCTGTAATCTCAAGTACAGACCCTTTTTTTGGCAGCTAAAGGGGACCCCTCCTGCCTTTTTTGCATGCATAAAAGTTGGTTGAAACCAACCCATTATGTTTTTGAAACTGATTAAATGCAAAATGGTGAAAGGCAGGGATCACATTCTCTGAATAGTTTTAAATTTAATGTTTATACTTTCATATTCAGTGCACAACATACACAGAGCACATATCAGACAGTGCATTTAGTTATTACATCGAGTTGTAATTAAACTGGTTGGTCATGACTGAAAGATTCTGTCTGATCAAACTCCAATTTGCTGTAATATTTGAGCACTAACACTGTGGCAACTTGGAATCTGTACCAATACCCCCACCCATAATCCAAAATTAACATCTTAATTAAATCTCAGTTTAACATCCCAGAATAACCAAATTCCAGTATCACAGCAAATTGGACTGTGATCAGTCTGAGGGTGTTTTTTTTTTTTTAAAAAAAATCAAGCTACATGCACAAGAGGGAGTGGGAGAAATGAGGCTAGTGTAGAAGCTTGGCAACAAATTGTGCTCTTGCTGGATCACAGTTCGATTTTAGCTCATTGTGTTGCCTATATGCAGATTCTATGCGATGGATGCACACAAAGAAGATGAACAAGAAAGGATGAGAAATCAAAATGTAGGCAATTAGTTGAGAGGTGGTGATGAGGTCTGCCTAAATTATCAACATAGTTTTCATTTAAAAACCCTAAAATATAAAAGTCTACAAAAATGTTCTGATAAATTACCTTTTGATATAATTTTAGAAGCATATTCTTCTCTGACAAATCCCTGAAGAATCCATCAGTGACACTTGCAATTCAGGATTGTTAAATTCTATCCTGTTACATTCCTAATTTGAATACTTAACCATATGATACTTTGCTGGCTGTCTCTCACACACAAAAAATCAATATCTATTGGGAGGGGGGTTCTTACACACACAACCAGTAGCCTTGTATTGCATTAAATGGTACTTCAATTTTACCTGGGTTTTGCATCTTTCCAGGAGTAAACACTCACTCCAATAATCACCTATAGTCCAAGGGAAATGACTTCATGAGAAGAATACCTGTTTAAATTTAAATCCCAGCATACATAAGCTAACATCCCACAACACAACACTGTATACCTAAAGCACATTCAAACTGACTGGGTCAAGAGAAAAGCTTGTTTTAACTCCAACACAGTATAATAGGGCAATGGAGACAAGGACATGATCCTCTGGGCAGCAAGATTCTACATGTTCAGTTGTGAGGTGAGTAGGCTGTGGCAGAGCAGCTCAAGAGATTTCTAGATGAGACACCATTCCTTGATCCATTTCAGTCAGGCTTCAGGACTGAAATAGCCCTATTGGTCTTGGTAGGTGATCTCTGACTGGCTATAGTAGTAAAAGGTCGATTCATTGATGCTGATATTGATGCAGTCCACTATGATACTGGATTAATGACAACCAACGTTTGGTGTAAAAGAGACAGCCTTCCATTGGTTTCACTTGTTTCTTGCTGGCAGGAAGGAAAGGGCTTCCATAGGAGAGCCTGAATCAATTACTTAAGACTTGTTGTATAATGCCAAGATCCTTAGTAGTTTTCTACTGATTTGTCACCAATATACAGATGATACCCAGCCTTATAGACCACTATTTAAGCTTCCAGAAGCAGCTATAAAGGTCCTAGGCCAGAGTCTTGAGGCTGCGATCAAGTGGCTGAGGGTGAACAAGCAATCCAGACATGACAGAGTTGATGCTGGCTGAGAAGGAAGGACACTCAGCTGGGGTCAACCTATCAGCCACAGATAGAGTTAAGATTTTTCTAATAGATTATTAAGAACCTAGGTGTGCTTCTGGACCCAGGGTGTGCTCCTGGATCAATGGATAAATCATTGCTATTGCTGGGAGCACCTTCGTTCAATTACATTTGTCTCATACACTAGCTCCAAATGTAGACATTGATGACCTAGCCATGCTGATCCATAATGGACTACTGTAACATGCTCTATGTTGAGTTGCCTTTGAAGAGGTCTTAGAAGCTTTAACTGGTGCAGCATGCAGCAGTAAGACTCCAGCCTAGGGTCAGCTGCTCGGAGCATATAGCTAGTGCTGTGTCAACTGCATCGGTTGCCCATTTACTTATGGGCACAATTCAAAGTGCTGCTGTTCACATTTCAGGCTCTTCAAAGCCTGGGAACCTCTTACCTCTTGAAGTGCATCTTCCAGTATAATCCCGTGGGTCACTTACAATCCTTCCCCTGGTAATACCCTCAACTAGGATGGTCCATTTGGCAAGAGTCTGGCAAGGGGATTCCCTTGGGAAGGTCCATTCCTCTGAAATTGCATACCAGAGTGGGTGCTGTGGGTGTCTTCATTTATACTATTCTGGAAGGCATATAAGTACGTTTTGTCAAAGAAGGCATTTTGTGGAGGGTGAACTGTTTTAACAACTTTTAACTCTATTTTAACTTGTTGGCTTTAACTTATAAGACACTTTGGATGTCTGCATCCTGGAGCTTCTGCCATTGGTTTATCTCCCTTAATTCATGGAGATAAGACAAGGTATAAATACTTTTAAATAAAAAAAATAAAATTAAAAAAACAGACTATGATATATTGCATGAGGGATGTATTATGGGGGAACAAGAGGTGGGAGTGCAGTATGAGGTAATAAGAACATAAGAACATAAGAGACGCCAATGTTGGATCAGGCCAAAGGCCCATCCAGTCCAACACTCTGTGTCACACAGTGGCCAAAAATACCAGGTGCCATCGATTTCCAGAGAACAGCAAGGAGAGATAAGGAGGCCTTCCTGAATGAACAGTGCAAAGTAATAGAAGAAAACAATAGAATGGGAAGGACTAGAGATCTCTTCAAGAAAGTTGGAGAAATCAAGGGAGCGTTCCATGCAAAGCTGGCCATGATAAAGGACAAAAACGGTAGGGACCTAACAGAAGCAGATGAGATTAGGAAAAGATGGCAAGAATACACAGAAGAACTATACAAGAAAGACCTCGATGTCCTTGACAACCACGACGGTATAATCACTGACCTCGAGCCAGACATCCTGGAATGTGAAGTTAAATGGGCCTTAGAAAGCATTACTAACAACAAAGCTAGTGGAGGTGATGGTATTCCAGTTGAGCTATTCAAAGTCTTAGAAGATGATGCTGTTAAAGTTCTGCACTCCATTTGCCAGCAAATTTGGATAACGCAACAGTGGCCACAGGATTGGAAAAGGTCAGTATACATTCCAATCCCAAAGAAGGGCAATGCCAAGGAATGTTCAAACTATCGCACAATTGCACTCATATCACACGCTAGCAAGGTCATGCTCAAGATCCTACAAGCTAGGCTTCAACAGTACGTGGATAGAGAACTACCAGAAGTACAAGCTGGGTTTCGAAGAGGTAGAGGAACTAGAGATCAAATTGCCAACATTCGCTGGATTATGGAAAAAGCAAGAGAGTACCAGAAAAATATCTACTTCTGCTTCATTGACTATGCTAAAGCCTTTGACTGTGTGAATCACAACAAACTATTGCAGGTCCTTAAAGAGGTGGGGGTACCAGGCCACCTCACATGTCTCTGAGAAACCTGTATAAGGCTCAAGAAGCGACAGTTAGAACCGGATATGGAACAACTGATTGGTTTAGCATAGGAAAAGGAGTACGACAAGGATGTATATTGTCACCTTGCTTATTTAATATATATGCAGAGTACATCATGCGAAATGCTGGCCTGGATGAATCACAAGCGGGAATTAAGATTGCCGGGGAAAAGATCAACAACCTGATATGCAGACGATACCACTCTAATGGCAGAAAGTGAAGAGGACCTAAAGAGCCTCTTGCTCAGGGTAAAAGAGGAGAGCGCAAAAGTGGCTTGAACTGTGACAGCAGTCATGAAATTAAAAGACGCCTGCTCCTTGGGAGGAAAGCGATGGCGAACCTAAACAGCATGATAAAAAGTAGAGACATCACCCTGCCAACAAAAGTCCGCATGGTCAAAGCAATGGTATTCCCAGTAGTCATGTATGGCTGCGAGAGTTGGACTATAAGGAAGGCCGGCCGCCGAAGAATAGAGTCCCTTGGACTGCAAGGAGATCAAACCAGTCAATCCTAAAAGAAATCAACCCTGACTGTTCCCTGGAAGGCCAGATAATGAAACTGAAGCTGAAATACTTTGGCCACCAAATGAGAAGGAAGCACTCACTGGAGAAGACCCTGATGCTGGGAAAGATTGAAAGTCAAAGAAGACGGGGATGGCAAAGGATGAGATGGTTAGACAGTGTCATAGATGCAATGAACATGAAATTGAGCAAACTTCAGAGGACGGTGGAAGACAGGAAGGCCTGGCGTGATCTGGTCCATGGGGTTGCGAAGAGTCGGACTCGGCTGTGCGATTGAACAACAACAATTGTGAATTCCAAGTTGTCCTTTTGCATTTTCCAGTGAAAGCAAAATACAGAACAACACTCATCTAACATCTGAACTTTAAAAATAAAGTTGTTCTAACGCCTCTTGCCCTGCTATAGTGAAGTATGAGAGAGATACTGTAGTCCATGCTAAAGTGTAAATTAACTAAACAACACAGGATAATCAAACCCCAATAGAACACAATATAGATATGCAAAAGAAAATCTGAATCTGAGTCCTTCCTGCACAATGGGCATATCAAGTATTTAATGTGATACTACAGTTGATGCCGGTCTGCAGGCTGAAAACTTCTAATGTGATACAACAAAAGAACCTATAATAAGAGATCATTTTTGTACAAGTTCTGAAATCCACAATGGGGAATTACCTGCCATTCTGGCATATAATTTTGAAAAATGCCTCAGCCATTAACCCAGTTGCATGTCTAACAATAACCACTAATTTATGCAAGACATAACAGCAACATCTCTCAACAATCCAAAATTAAAAGAGTGGCAGCTCATTTTGGGAGCCATGCAATGAAATGCACATTGTAATATGTGAAATAAATCAGATAAATGTAGCTGTTCTAACCTAAGGTAGTGCTATTTTTTCTTAGCATTCTTATCTTTAAAAATAGGAGATAATAAGAACATAAGAGAAGCCAATGTTGAATCAGGCCAATGGCCCATCCAGTCCAACACTCTGTTACACAGTGGCAAAAATACCAGGTGTCATCAGGAGGTCCAGTAGTGGGGCCAGGACACTAGGAGCCCTCCCACTACTGACCCCCCCCCCAAGCATCAAGAATACAGAGCATCACTTGCCCCAGAGTCCCTATCTATACCTTCTGGCTAATAGCCACTGATGGACCTCTGCTCCATATGCTTATCTAATTCCCTCTTGAAGCCGTCCATGCTTGTAGCTGCCACCACCTCCTGAGGCAGTGAATTCCATGTGTTAATCACTCTTTGGGTGAAGAAGTACTTCCTTTTATCTGTTCTAACCTGACCGCTTAGGAATTTCATGGAGTGCCCACGAGTTCTTGTCTTTCTGTGTTTATACCTCTGAGGATGCCAGTCACAGTTACTGGCAAAACGTCAGGTTCTACAGTGCCAAGACCACGGCCACACATCCCGGAAAATCTACAGCAACTAATGAACTCCGGCCGTGAAAGCCTTCGACAATATAAGCAGCTTGTTCTCCCAAAATATAAGTTAACACTAGTATATGCCTTTGTTTTTACATAATTCCACAGAAAAATAGACACAATATGGCCATTAGATACTCTAGCCTAATATATTTATCTAAAATATAAAGATGGGTCACAGCAGAGCACCTTTGCAAGAAAGCTTGTCTTTTACAAAAATATTGCAAGAAGCATTAGTTTTGCACACAAATATATGCATCTGTGCGGCAGGTGGTGCACTGGGATAGACATATTGGACAGGAAATGAGGATAAGATAAAATACATTGAGCAAATGGTTTGGAAGCTTCAAAGCATACCTCTTCCTCAAGTGTTCTGTCTATATAACAAGTTAAAAATAAAGAATACCAAGGCTATAGTATTCAAAGGAGAAATTATAGCATCTGCTTTTTGCAACTTGGATTGAAATGAGGACCTAAAGCAAAATTTACCTTTCTTCACATCACTGAAAAAAGATGCTTTCTGATTCTTTGAAAAAACTTTCTTTTGGCTATATTTTTATTATGAAGAAAAAAGGGGGGCACACCAAGGCAAAACGAACAAAGACATACAAAATGGCGCAGAGGGAAATGGAATATTTAATAGTTATACAACCCCTACGCGTTTCGCATACAGCTTTGCCAGGGGGAATCTAATGAAATAATAGAAAATAAAATATACTTAATGCATAATGTTAAGAATCTGTAAAGGACATTTTCACAGAGCATATAGAGAGTACAATTCATAATAAGTTGTTATTGAGAAAACCAAAGCAATATTAACATATACTACATATTATATTTTATAAAGAATTCACAATTTAGATAGTTTCTTAATTTGTACATTAAATAATCTTACTGACATTTCAGATTCTTTTTTGTTCCGTTCCCATACATACACTGGAGCTAAGTGACCTGTCCAGACTTTGCTTGTCTACATGAGCCTCTGCTAGGAAGCAGTGTTCCCTCTAAGCTCAGTTAGTATGAGCTAGCTCACAGTTTTTTAGCCTCTGGCTCACACATTTTTGACTTAGCTCAGAAAGGATGGCTCCAGAGCAAACTAATTTATGCAGTAGCCAAATCACTCGTTCACAACTTTAATGCCAGTAACTCACAAAGTAGAATTTTTGCTCACAAGACTTCACAGCTTAGAGGAAGCATTGGCTAGGAGATGCTCTCATTTAACCCATTAGGGTGCAGCATTTTTAATTTCAAAACCCATTGAGCTTCTTTTTGCAACATAATTATTTCATCTTGTCTAACAGAATTAAATATAACTCAAAACATGAAGTCTGTGGGTTTGTGCTTGTATTCTAAGAAATGTCCTACCAGAGGAGAATGAATTCTTTTTTTGAGATATATTGCTTTTGTGGTCAGAGTCTTAATTTAAGAGGTCTACTTGTCTTATTATGACTGTGCTTAGTTTTTGCTAGTTTTGAATTTTTTGCACCTGAAACGATTTATGAGAGAGACCAAAAGGACAAAATCAAACAGGGATAATAAAGTGTAGCTAAGTTTACTACAAGGATAGAAACACTGTCTTATGAGAAGATGCCAATAGTGACCCTATTTAGATTAATTCAAGTAGGAGATCAAGGTGAGTAAATACAAAGTGATATTAAAACTCTATAAAGAGACTTTTCAAAGAGAAAATTAGGAGCACTCATGCAGTACAGTTGTTGTGGGCCAGCCAGCTGCCACCTCCTCCTTGGAGGAATCTGAGGAGTTTGGCCTTGCACTAGCGTGTTAGTAGGCAGACGCCTCTTCTCATTGAGGGGCAGCTTATAGACAGCAACCCAGAAACACCCATCTTAGTACATAGCTCAAATATCATAAATGATTCTAAGCAAGGGATCATGGTGCAAGCATAGACTGGCCTAAATTAATACAAAATGGGTGCCAGCCAGAGGATGCCAACCAGCCAAGGTCAAGTCTGGACATATTAGTTGGGAAGTGTGAAAAGGAATGGCTGTTGCCCTAATGACCTCCTCTCCACCCTAGGGAGATGCATACTTCAGGACAAATGGGGTTCCCAGGAATCTACTATCTCACCTTGAACAAATCTCATCACATGACCAACCTCACTTCCCCTAATCCATCTGCCCTGAATTAACAACACTTAACGTTATTCTCCATATCTGAGAGTTTTCCCACCCAACAATCACCAAATCATCAAATTACATTTACATCTTTAGTTCAGCCCAGGAAGACCCCATCAAAGCTCTCCCAAAGCATTCTCCATCTCTGGAACACCAATCAAGTCATTGTTTTGGGGCAGGGACATCAGCATAGCCCGAGGAAATATTTTTCCTATATCAAGTGCCTTGGATTCGCCATACATCCCCACTTGCATATGGTTCTCTTTTTTCTCTTCATGAAATGCTAGTCATGTCACTGCCACTGCGGACCTTGCTCTTCAAGACTGGTAACTATGACCCCCCACTATGCCCCTTTACCTTCCTCTTAGTTAGCTTGTGAGTTCCCCATGTGCTTTGTGTGTATGCTTTGCTTTTTTATTTCTTTTTCAATAAAACTCTTCCCAGTTGAACATCTGACTGGTTTATTTTGAGAGTTCTCTAAGGGAAAAATCCCCGTAAACACTGTTGGAGATCCCAGTTACCTGCCTCTTGCTCTGTCTTCTTTAAGATAATTCCCCCTATTAATTAGGAGACCACTTATTTGGGTAACATGTGGAATACCAATCTGAACAGCTGGGCTGAGAAGCAAACCCAACGGGGGAAGCATCGGGAAGCGAAAACATTTCCCAGGCACAACCAGGCTGCTCTTTCTGGCAGGCGATGAAAGAAAGGGCACAGAGGCCAGGGCTTCATTCTCTGCCAGATTTGCCTGAACCAGCAAAGCGTAGAAGAAGGAAGGAGTGCTTGAGAGCTTTGGAGAAAAGATGAAGCACTTGTCTGATCATGCAGCAGAGAGCAATGTTAGTTCCTGGAGCAGAGTCTTTACAGGATCAGGACTGACAGCAAGGACCTACACCCAGAGGAATGACGGATGAGTCAGCAAAAGGAGGTAGATAAAAGGAACACAATGAGCAAGGTTCAGTGTGGAAGCAACATTGTTCTGTCACACCTTTCTGTGAGCTGACCCTCTTAGCGAACAGAGTACTACCCTGACTTGCTGCTTTGTACTGTTCACCTCTGCTTGCTTTGGTGTAGTGGTTTGGTGTAGCCAGTTTGGTGTAGTGGTTAAGTGTGTGGACTCTAATCTGGGAGAACCAGGTTTGATTCCCCACTCCTCCACTTGCACCTGCTGATGTGACCTTGGGTCAGTCACAAGCTCTGGCACAGCTGTTCCTGAAAGAGCAGTTTGTGGCAGGGTGTCTTTTGTGGGGAGGGGAGGGGAGGGGAAGGGAAAGGAGTTGTAAGCCGCTCTGAGACTCCAAGTGAAGGGTGGGGTATAAATCCAATATCTTCTCTCTTCTTCTCTTTACAGCTAGAAACCCAGACCTTGTATCTCGCACCAGTTCCCAAACCCAGAACCCTCTTCTTCCCTGACCCTTGGACTGAACCTTTGGCTCTCTGGCTTTGGACTAGTTTGTAAACCGTGCTCTTGTATTCTGCATTACTTGTTATTTTTGTATTGTGTATCCTGGAAACCCTGGGTAGAGTAGAAGCACCAGGCTTTGCCCTAAACGTGACAAGAGTACTTCTGAGACCAAGCTATGAATTAGGGAATCCCCTACATTGTATCTTCTGCATGCTATTAGTAAGTACTCTGAGGCAAGTCATTGTCTCTTAGCCTTAGTCTCCCATCTACAATAACAACAACCATTTAACTATATTGTCATTAGGACTACCACATTATAATATATATGTGAAGTGCTTCTGGACACTTAAAATTTGATTGGAGTAAGCTGTCCATTCATAAATTTAGGAGAAATGACAATCAATAGCTTCATAAATTACTAGTAGCACAAAATTCTTGAAAAGATACTGCAAAATGACCAAAGGAACATTGGTGGAAGGATTTATTCTTAAACCAGCACTCTCCATTAGGAATATGCTACGGTTAGATGTATTATGCAATACCAATCCAAACAAAAGTTTAAAACTTCACTACGGCTGCGGTCACACAGAACAGAAGCCACACAAGTGAGACGGAAAACAGGCGGAGTTTCTGGGCGCAATCTCACCAGCACATCTGGGAAGCGTAGCACTCCCGTGGCACAACCGAGGCTTCCAGCCGAAACTGCGTGGCAAAAAACTAGTACCTCGGAGGTACTAGTTTCCGGAAACTGCGGGGCAAGGGTGGGCGTCTGATCGCGTTTCCGGTGGCATCCGGCGCCCGCCCATGTCCCCTTGCAAATAAGGTGGGGGTTTTTTGTCCACGTCTCTGTGGATGCGCACACGCACCCAATGGAGCATGCGCATTCGTCATGTACACAAAACAAAAACCAGTTTGCCGCGGCACGCGCTTCTTCGTTGCACACCGGCTTGTCCTGTGATCAGCACCTCTCCCTTGCCATGGAACCTCCACGGTACCTCCACAGGACCTCCACGGGAGGTCTGATCGAGTAACTGCGCAGTAGTTTGCCCCAGGGCAAACAGCCACGCTTCTCCCCCGCAGTTTCCTGCCCGTGTGACCGGGGCCTAAGAAATATTTAAACATGTATTTTAAGTCAATTAGCTGGACTCAGAATTACTTAGATTCAAATGCTAGGCTCTTTTGAAAGCACTGCAATCTTTCACAAGACCTTCGTATGGGGCAGGCTACAAATTAACAAAGATCAATATATGAATTCTAGTAGTCCTTGCCTGTGACACCATGAACAGGACAGAGTTAAGTGGGAGGTGAGAGAAGTATTTGTTACTTCCTAATGAACTTTGTCATGGTTCTCAAGGTCAAGATAGCTAGTGGCATACTGGCAGGCTTTTCCTACATTTCCCTGAATAAATAATAATATTCATCTACACATCTTCCAAAGACAAATATACCTTGGAATACATAAATGATAGACCTAGGGATGAGTCTGAAACTTTGTATAAGTTATTCAAGTACAAGTTATTTATGTATTTCATTAAAAACTTTTTATGCCACCTTTCCACCCAATCAGAGTCCACATGCAGAATCCAAAGATAATTAAAATTTCTGAGCAATTAAAATACAGTTAAAATTATAAAATGATTCACTTGTTTTACGTATAAATCACATAAACAACACTAGAAGGAGGGACAGTAACTGCTATTGGAGGTATGCCACACAAAACTAAACACTCTTCACTTGATGGTGAAAGACATTGATAGAAGGAGACAAACAAATCTCACTGGGGATGGAGTTCCAAAATTGGGGGGCCATGAGGGAGAAGGCCCTTTCTTGGGTTGCCACCTGTCTAGCTTCAGATGGTGGGGCAACTGAAGCACAGCCTCTGAAGATAATCAGAGTGTATGAGTAAGTTTATATCGGAGGTGTTCCTTTAAGTATGCTGATCCTAGGCAATACAACACTTAAAGGTCAATACCAGCACCTTGAATTGAGCCCAGAAGCAAATTGAAATCCAGTGTAGATGGAACAAGACTGGAGTGATATAGCCTCCACAACTCATTCCAGTCAACACTCTAGCTTCAGAACTCTGTACCAACTGCAGCTTCCAGACTGTCTTCTACGGCAGCCCCAAATACAGCAAATTGTAGCAATCTAATCTAGATATTAGCAGTATATGCACCATAGTGGTAAAAACTTTTCTGACCTGGATGGGCCACAGTTGGATCACCAGTCAAAGCTGTTGAAGGCCCTGGCCACTGCTGCAACCTGTTTGTCCAACAGGAAACCTGGATCAAGGAGCACCCCCAAAACAAACTTGCTCTTTTAGGGGGGTTGCCACCCAATCCAGAACAGGAAGTCCCATTTGGTAGTGATGTGATAGGTTCTAATCCCAAGGATAAGATTCGTAAGTATGGTACCAAGAGGGATAACATCAATCTCAAAATCTCTGGACAATTGTGGCCTTGGCACTAGGAATTTATCTGTTGAAATGGAGGCATTGGTGGAGCATTAGACAGTTAACATAAGAACATAAGAACATAAGAGACGCCAATGTTGGATCAGGCCAAAGGCCCATCCAGTCCAACACTCTGTGTCACACAGTGGCCAGAAATACCAGTGCCATCAGGAGGTCCACCAGTGGGGCCAGGACATTAGAAGCCCTCCCACTGTTGACCCCCCCCCCAAGCACCAAGAAGACAGAGCATCACTTGCCCCAGAGCCCCTAGCTATACCTTGTGGCTAATAGCCACTGATGGACCTCTGCTCCATATGCTTATCTAATTCCCTTTTGAAGCCGTCCATGCTTGTAGCACCCACCACTTCCTGTGGCAGTGAACTCCATGTGTTAATCACTCTTTGGGTGAAGAAGTACTTCCTTTTATCCGTTCTAACTCGACCGCTCTGCAGTTTCATGGAGTGCCCACGAGTTCTTGTATTGTGAGAAAGGGAGAAAAGTACCTCTTTCTTTACCTGCTCTTTCCCATGCATAATCTTATAAACCTCGATCATGTCACCCCTCAGTCGTCTTTTCTCCAAGCTAAAGAGCCCTAAGCGCTTTAACCTTTCCTCATAGGGAAAGTGTTCCAACCCTTTTATCATTCGAGTTGCCCTTTTCTGCACTTTTTCCAAAGCTATAATATCCTTTTTAAGGTGTGGTGCCCAGAACTGCACACAGTATTCCAAATGAGGTCTCACCATTGATTTATATAGGGGCATTATTATATTGGCTGATCTGTTTTCAATACCCTTCCTAATAATCCCCAGCATAGCATTGGCCTTCTTTATTGCAGTCACACACTGTCTCGACATTTTCAGTGAGTTATCCACTACAACTCCAAGATCTCTCTCTTGCTCAGTCTCTGCCAGTTCAGACCCCATCAATGTGTATTTATATTTAGGATTTTTGGCTCCAATGTGCATCACCTTGCACTTGGCCACATTGAACCCCATTTGCCATGTTGACGCCCACTCGCCCATCCTTGACAGATCCCCTTGGAGTGCCTCACAATCCTCACTGGTTTTCACCACCCTGAACAACTTTGTATCATTTGCAAATTTAGCCACTTCACTGCTTACTCCCATCTCCAAATCATTAATGAACAAGTTAAAAAGCAGTGGACCAAGTACTGATCCCTGCGGTACCCCACTGCTTACCACCCTCCACTGAGAAAATTGCCCACCTACACTCCTTGGGGAAGAATGACTGAAGCATATCCTGCAGGTAGTTAGTCCTTCAGAGAAGAATCCAATAAGCTACATGTAGGATGATTGGTCCTGAGACACTAAACAAGTTTGAGTAAAGAGAATTGATTAATTCTGTTCCAGGAGTGGGTCCAATCATCAACACAATGGATGTGTGCATTGAGATGTGTGCATTGAGCCCAGAGTCTTTGCTAGCAGTGTAATGGTGACTGGATAGCCTTATTGATTAGACTTCAACTAATGGTTTTCCTTTCATTAGTTACTTTTAGGTTCAGAAGACCAATGCTGATGCTTTTATTTCCCTTTTCTGAGTTCAGCTATCTAATTCCAAGGTCTATGGCACCAATGGATATGGAAAGACAGGCTGCTTACCTGTGATTGGTGATCTTCGAGTGGTCATCTGTGCATTAACATCATTGGGATATAGTGCGCTTGCACCAATCCTGATCAGTAAATAAGAAGCTAAAAGGGATTTTTTTGTGCCCTAACCCTGTGACATGCTTGGTGACCAGAAAAAAGCCCACAGGAAAAAAGCCCGCAGGAAAAAAAGCCCACCGGGGGGGGGGGAACAAACACGGTCATAAATGCTCACAGGGGGGGAAAGGCCCACATGGAAAAAAAGCCCATACACATAAAAGTCAACACGGAAAGAAGCCCACATGGAAATATACCATATAAAGCACCATAGATATGAGAATGAACAGGTATTACCTATATTCACATGCAACGATTTGTGTTGCGATTTTATCAATTACAATCTATATACTAATAGCCAAGTGTCCCCAGTTTGTGCGGAAACTTATTTCCGCAAATTGGGTACAAATGGAGGCTCAACAGAAATTCCTGCACATTTGAGGCATTACTTAGGTGCGAAGAAAAATCTGACATGTTAAAAAATATATACAGGGATACTTAAATCCCCAAAAACCTGAAACTGCATTCTCGCACATGCGTGGAGAATGGACTTACCATTTGGAACTGTGGTGGAGTTTGCTGCTGGCAGCTGCGAGGGAGCCGGGTGAGCCTTAGCGGGCGGGCAGCTGGGAACCGAGCAGGGCTCACCGCTGTTGCTGCTGGGGGGGGGAAGCTGTGGTGGGCAGGTGGCTGGGAGCCATGCAGGGCTGGCTGCAGTTGCTGCTGGCTGAGGGGGGGGAGAAGCCTGGGCGGGCAGGTGGCTAGGAGCCATGCAGGGCTCGCCGCCGTTGGTGCTGGGTGGGTGGGACCCGGGCAGGGCTTGCCGCCGTTGGTGCTGCGCTCATCTGCAGCCTCCTCCTCCTCCTCAATGAGGACCTCCTCCTGCTTTGCAGGCCGTGGGGCATACTCCCTCCCGCGAGTATCCCGGGTCCCGCTTCTTGTCAAATAATAATTTTGCCATGTTATTAGTACATTACTTCATTACTATATAAAAGTGGTCTGTATGAAGAGAGTTTTAATGCTCTTGAGTGTAAAGGCTTGGAAAGGACTACACCAAACAGGAAAGGAGGGAGGAAGGGAGGAAGAGAAAGATGGAAAGAATTAAAGAGGTGGAAAGAAAGAAGGAGAGAGAGAAACAGAAAAAGCAAATAGTTTGGGGAGGGAGGGGGAGAATGGAAGGAAGGGAAAAGAGAGAAAAAAAGCAAAGAAAAC
>NW_015165847.1:192611-217740 GCF_001447785.1 Gekko japonicus | reverse complement strand
GGAAAGAGAAAGAGATAAAGGAAGGAATGTGGGGAGAAAGAGAGGTAGAAAGAAAGAAAACAACGTTAAATGCGTCCTCAAAGCCTTCCCCCCCTCATGGATCACTGCCTTGTCGTGGCAAGGGGGCTTGCGTGGATCGATGAAGCTGTGGGCTATGCCGTGAAGGGCCACCCAAGACGGACAGGCCACAGCAGAGAACTCAGACCAAGTGTGATCCCCTGGAGAAGGTAATGGCAACCCACTCCAGTATCTTTGCCAAGAAAACCCCATGGACAGTATCAAAAGGCTAAAAGATATGACGCCGGAAGATGAGCCCCTCAGGTCGGAAGGTGTCCAATATGCTACTGAGGAAGAGCAGAGGGCAAGTACAAGTAACCCCAGAAAGAGTGAAGCGGCTGGGCCAAAGCCGAAAAGACGCTCAGTTGTGGATGTGTCTGATGGTGAAAGGAAAGTTCGATGTTCCAAAGAACAATACTGCATAGGAACCTGGAATGTAAGATCTATAAATCAAGGTAAGCTTGACGTGGTCAAAAATGAGATGGCAAGACTGAACATCGATATCTTAGGAGTCAGTGAACCTAAGTGGACAGGAATGGGCAAATTTAACTCAGAAGACCATTATATCTACTACTGTGGCCAGGAATCTTGTAGAAAAAATGATGTGGCTTTTATAGTCAACAATAGTTTTGTTGAGCCAACCTGCAATGTTCCAAGAGAGGAGGGGAACTGATTGTCACTTTGATGTTTCAATAATGTCTAAAATATTCTCTGTGTTCTTAAAAATGCACCCATTACCCACAACTTTCATGTGTTCCTGTTGCATTTTCTTATTGTGAGGTCTTGGCGATTTTACATACTCTTGTATATTAGAGATTTTGCCATCCATCCCTGAGGTTGATCTAACCTCTTCCAGAGGCTTCCCTGAGCTAGCAGATGTCATTCTTTGCTCGTCCTCAAAACTGTATTGGGGGGGCATACTTTCCAGAAAGTAGAGCGGAGGGTGACTGGGCTGAAGATAGTGGAAGAGGAAGGAGTGGCGTCTGTTGTAAAGGGTTCTGTTCCACCTCCATAAAATCCGTTTCTAGATAGGAAGGTAATTAGGGGGATAATAATGAAGCTTCAGGCTGGACTGATAAAATTGTGTTCTGCTTCTGTGATTTCTGTGGCAAGAGATTTATTGTTCCTAGACCAACACTGTGAAAGTGAAATGACTTTATTGGACCTCAAGTCTAATTCCTCCTCAAACATTCCTCCTTCTAGAGGTTCAAGTGGTCTGGAGTAATCACAAGCTGATGCTGCGCCTGTCCTAGGAGATTTTATTTCCTTGGATGATTTGTTGTAAACTGAAGAGTGTAGGTAAAGAGCGCCTTTACATTGAATGAATTGTGGAAATACTTCATTTGCAGGATGGTTAATATTTTTTCCAAGACCAAACCCTTCTCTCTGCTCCTCCTGATCTAAAGCAAGAGACTTACTCCTGCTGGCTTTACAACTGGAGTGTTCATGAGTCTTCACCTGACTTCCTCTGTCTTTCTCCCACTGCAGATTTGAATATTAAGGAGGTACAGCTATATTTGAACCAAGCCTGGAATTGTCTTTTGTTGCACCAGTGCATAAGGGAGTCCACACATTATTCTTAAAAACTCTGGATACCAGAGTACCATACTTCCTATATAAAAGGTCCTATAATCGCATCATCTTAGAAGGAATTTCTTCATTTTTTAAATTTAAGATCAGTCTTAGATATGGTCCAACTCTAGGGACTTTAAAATAGGAACTCAACGGTATTATGGCAGTGTTGCATTTTAACAATTGACTCAGGGATATTTTAATGGCTCTAAAATTTTGCCATCTCTAAAAGTTTGTCCGCTGGTCCTTATATGAAATGGCCAGTTGGTCCAGTTGCAGAGTCAATGAAACAGATGCATGTTGTCCTTGGCAGTCATCTCTCAAGTTTTGTGACCCAAAGTGCTCATTATCTCTAGGTAGCTTGCACTTTGCAAGGATTGCCAATTATTTAATAGCCTCACTCAGTGTGTTTATTTTTGCATCAATATCCTTAATTTTGGTCATCGGTATTTCCAAGATTCGACATGTTAAAAAGGCTTCCTTGGCAAATGTTTCGTAGAGTAGTGATGATAATTGGTGACAACACTGAGGCTGAGAGTTTGGGCTTAAAGAGGCACCTTCCTCATTCACTCACATCTCCTGGTAATAAGGAGGTTTCAGGTTCCAGCATTGAAAATCTGTTTGAAAACTCAATTTCACCAGACGTGGAACCTGTAGCACTCTAATCTGTAACATACCTGTCCATCTTGTAGTCATAATTTCCTCAGCTCGTTAGCACTGCTCCGATAAGGTTCTTACACTCCCACAGCAGTGTCTTGTCAAGCAAGCTGTTCCATAACAGCATAAGGCTTAAAGGTTTAAAATAAGATAAAATTCCAAAATAAGTTTATAAATTATTTCTTCTTTTGATGGTATTTCTTCTTTTCTCCAATATTTAGCATACAAGATTCTAGCAGTGGTTACCACATGTATGATCATATAAGCATCCAGTTTTTTTATAACTTTCTGGTATTATATTAAATAAAAACAGTTCTGGTACAAAAGGTGTATTTGTTTCTAATATTTTTTGTAACATCTCATGTATCCATACCCAATATTTTTACTTTTATTGCATGTCCACCATATATGAAAAAAGATCTAGCATTTTGTTTACATTTCCAACAATCATTTGACATATTAGAATAAATTTTTGCTAGTCTGTCTTGCATGATATACCATCTATAAAACATTTTATATACATTTTCTTTATGTAAAATAGGTTTGGTATATTTTATATTTGTTTTCCATACTTTGGACCATTGATCTAATTCAATAACATGTCCTATATTGTGTGCCCATCTAATCATTGAACATTTAACCACCTCATCTTGTGTTTTCATTTCTAATATCATTACATACAGTTTTTAAATAAGCTTTTTGTCAATGTACAACAGTACTTTGTCTAGTTCTATAGCCTTTTCACAAAAACCAATTTGTTTATCCTTAACATATCTAAATTCTAATTGTGCTCTTTCCCACCAACTCAATTCAGTATCTTCTTTTTGGAGAATATTCTGAGTTTTTAGATTATTTTTATTGTCTAACAAATCCTCATATCACCACTTTGGATGTTTTGTGAATAGTCTGGGATTCGTAAAGGCTTCAAGTTGTGAGACCCGTTTTGGTATTTTTGTATAATAGAGATTTTTTGTTTCTTCCCATGTTTTCAACAATGACCTTCTAAGGATATGCTGTTTAAAATACTGATGTGTATTGTCTCTACCATAACATGCAAAGGCATGGCAATCAAGTAATAGGTTGGGTCCTTCTAGCTTCAAAGTCTGGTATTGTCCAATATAATCCATTCATCATCATCATCATCATCATCATCATCATCATCATCATCATCATCATCATCAAGTTTATTGTATTAGCCATTGGCCATAACAAAACATAAATACAAACACAATCCGTATACATCACATTAAGTTATCCCTTCACTAACTTGCGCTGAATCCTAGGCTTAATCTTATCTTTTTTGCCGCCAAAGCAAACAGGGACATTCTGCTGGTAACATATACATCCATATCAGAGAGCAAAAAAACAACCAACTCCTGTTTTGTGAATTCATTGTGCAAAGGTAAAATAGGGTATATAAATCTCTGCCTAAGTGATTCGTGCCATGAGCATCTCAGTAAATAGTGCTCAATATCATCCACTTCACCCAAACCACACTGACAGATTCTTAAGGCGACAGGTAAACCCATAAAACGACCAACACAGACCATTGAAGGAATGGCATTGAGGGCTGTAGATGCCCTTCTTAGGTCAAGATTGGTTAGTTTCTCTAAATAGCAAGTCCTACAGTGATCTCTTTTAAAGATCTTAAACAGAGGGGCCGTTCAGCAACTTGCCGCCGCATGAAGGTTCAAAAGGCCGTCCTTATGAAATACCCATTCCTTCAATTTGGACTTTTGATTATCATTATCCGCTAAACCCATTAGGTCATCCGTCGGACTGCACTGCGGTGGTACATCAAATGCAGATTGAACTGATGTCTGCTTCGTAACATGATAAGAGTCGCTGTGATTGCACAGTTAGATTTTAATTTTCTTCTGTGTTCTAACTGTTTTCAGGAATTCTTGATTGATGATGGTTTGTTGAATTTTAATGTTAATATGATTCTGTGCCAGCCAGCCATAGAGTCCTGGTACATGTTAAGTGCTAAAAAATGAATAAATGTTGGCGGAATGATATTGTATAAAGAATATCAAAAACTGGCACTAGGGTGAAGGATAAAAAAGGGTCAGACTTTAATCCTGGGAATATATACTAATGCTTTGGATCCAGCAGAGCTGCATTTCCAGAGAGCAACATGGGCTGCAGTGGGAGAGGAGAGGGGAGGAAGTTCTCTGGATCCAAACCGTTGACTTGAATTATAGTCACTTTGTTTGCCACTTCCAAAGCACTGAGAGCTGAAAGGCTAGTGAATACATAGAGAGAGAGATTTGATTAAATCACTGTGCACACTACCCAAGCAACTAATGTTCATGTGGCACGGCTACTGCCAGAACCACTTAATGGGAGAAATATCAAAAGTCTGATGTTCATGATCTAATAATAATCCCGTGATTATGTACCTGAGGTTGCAATCAGCATACTTCCTGGAAAGCACAATGTTGAAATAATTGGGACTCGCTCTTGATTAAGCATAGTTAGTACTGAGCTGGAAGATTGTAATCCTTAGCACATTTACCTGTAAGTAAGCTCCATTTGAGTCGATATGTTTAGGATTTATCATACCAGAGTGCAATGCAGAAATAGTGATTGAAATTCATAGGGTGAGAAAAATCACAGGTATAAAATACGTGTGCTTCTGAAGTGATCAGTTTTAATCTCAAAGTTGTTTGGCTTTCTGGAGTTGATAAAACTGGAGTTGATGGCTGCCTGTTTTCCACTTAGGATCTAATTGATTAGGGACAGGCCTATTAAAAGGGAATCATTATAGGGGTTTTTAAAGTTCTTAGAATGTTTGTAAATATGGAAACACGGGGGCCTGTATTCAACTATTTGGGTGGTTATTTAAAATCAATATGTAGAATTCTTCCTAGTTTTGGCTGCAAAGTGCCATTGATTTCAGTGAGAGGTAACACAGGATTAAGTCTCCCACTGTACACGCAGCCTAGTTCTAATCATGGTTACTTGATAGTAAGCCTCATTTATCTCAGTGTTGCTTATTTCAAATCAAGAAAAGGGCTTAACTTTGACTGGATCTTGCCTAGTGTGATTAGCAGGCACATTGGAAGATATCCGGATCATTACAGTCAGGATCATTACCCTGTCAGTACAGTGACAGGGAAGCATATAATGCAGTTTTGAAGTTATGCATGCCTCTCATCCTCACCCCAGGGCCTTTCATCCATGTTATATGGCACCTAGGTTGCTTAGTAGCTGAAAACCTGGCAAAATACAGAGGGGGAATCATTCATGTAGCTCTAACTTCTGTAATGCATACACTGACATAATATGCCATTGATTTTGCTATTGTGGGTGATTAACCATGTCACCTTAGCAGCAGAGGTTCAGTCGTGCATTTCCCCTTCGGTACCACATGTAGTATATACACATTCATTTGAGATATATGCGAGTAAACCTTCCATCATGGAAAAATTGCTGATTTTATTATATACATTTTAAAAAAACAAAAACCCTTAATTTCCATATTTTATTAATTGTCTTGGTTGATTTAATGATGAAATGGATGAAGCACAAATAAAGTGTTCTGTATAGATGAAGTACTAAAGAACTTACTGCTAATCGATATAACAGGAATGTAATGGATTGCTTGAACATAAGTTTGGCTATCATCAGGCCTGGTTTCTTGAATACAATATTGGTTTTTTTTGTTCAATCGCACAGTTGAGTCCGACACTTCGCAACCCCATGGACCAGATCACACCAGGCCCTCCTGTCTTCCGCTGTCCTCTGAAGCTTGCTCAATTTCATGTTCGTTGCGTCAATGACACTGTCTAACCATCTCATCCTCTGTCGTCCCCGTCTTCTTTGACCTTCAATCTTTCCCAGCATCAGGGTCTTCTCCAGTGAATGCTCCCTTCTCAGTTGGTGGCCAAAGTATTTGAGCTTCAACTTCAGGATCTGGCCTTCCAGGGAACAGTCAGGGTTGATTTCTTTTAGGATTGACTGATTTGATCTTGCAGTCCAAGGGACTCTCAGGAGTCTTCTCCAGCACCATAGTTCAAAAGAATCTATTCTTCGGTGCTTGGCCTTCCTTATAGTCCAACTCTCGCAGCCATACATGACTACTGGGAATACCATTGCTTTGACCATGCGGACTTTTGTTGGCAGGGTGATGTCTCTACTTTTTATCATGCTGTTGAGGTTCGCCATCGCTTTCCTCCCAAGGAGCAGGCGTCTTTTAATTTCATGGCTGCAGTCACAGTCTGCGGTGATTTGGGATCCCAGGAACGTGAAGTCTGTCACTACTTCCACAGCTTCCCCTTCTATTTGCCAAGGAGTGATGGGGCCGGATGCCATGATCTTAGTTTTTTTGATGTTGAGCTTCAAGCCCACTTTTGCGCTCTCCTCTTTTACCCTGAGCAAGAGGCTCTTGAGGTCCTCTTCACTTTCTGCCATCAGAGTGGTATCGTCTGCATATCTGAGGTTGTTGATCTTTTCCCCAGCAATCTTAATTCCCGCTTGTGATTCATCCAGGCCAGCATTTCGCATGATGTACTCTGCATATATATTAAATAAGCAAGGCGACAATATACATCCTTGTCGTACTCCTTTTCCTATGCTGAACCAATCAGTTGTTCCATATCCGGTTCTAACTGTCGCTTCTTGGCCCTTATACAGGTTTCTCAAGAGACATGTGAGGTGGTCTGGTACTCCCATCTCTTTAAGGCCCTGCCATAGTTTGTTGTGATCCACACAGTCAAAAGCTTTAGCATAGTCAATGAAGCAGAAGTAGATATTTTTCTGGTACTCTCTTGCTTTCTCCATAATCCAGCGAATGTTGGCAATTTGATCTCTAGTTCCTCTACCTCTTCGAAACCCAGCTTGTACTTCTGGTAGTTCTCTATCCACGTACTGTTGAAGCCTAGCTTGTAGGATCTTGAGCATGACCTTGCTAGCGTGTGATATGAGTGCAATTGTGCGATAGTTTGAACATTCCTTGGCATTGCCCTTCTTTGGGATTGGAATGTATACTGACCTTTTCCAATCCTGTGGCCACTGTTGCGTTTTCCAAATTTGCTGGCAAATGGAGTGCAGAACTTTAACAGCATCATCTTCTAAGACTTTGAATAGCTCAACTGGAATACCATCACCTCCACTAGCTTTGTTGTTAGTAATGCTTTCTAAGGCCCATTTAACTTCACATTCCAGGATGTCTGGCTCGAGGTCAGTGATTATACCGTCGTGGTTGTCAAGGACATCGAGGTCTTTCTTGTATAGTTCGCCTTCCTCCCCAGAATCATAGCACTGCTTTTTGAAGGTTATCCCGTGGGGGGGGGGTACTCTACCTTCCAGCAACTCAATGTCCCCTCCTTCTTCCCCTTTCCCCTCCTCATCAAAGCTCTCCAAGGGGGAGAAGCGGTTTGCAGTTTCTACGTTGTAAACAGCTGTTCCAGATGCAGTTCCTGAGGAGGGGAAAAAGTCTTCTAATTTAGACTGCTTGGGTGCAGGGGTGTTTACATTGTCTGCATCTCTAGGTCGTTTGCCGGACACAATTAATTAAGGAAAAGGAGAGCTCACTGCTCCAAATCGTAAATTCTCCTTCAGCTCCAATTACCATCAAAAGGTCTGTTATTAACTGCAGGATTTCAGCCTCAGCTTCTTATCACTCAAAAGACAAAACAAAAACAACTGACCATATAGTAACGAAGAGAGGTAAGGGAAGGGGGGGAAAAGAGCCTCCCCGGTGCACTAAAATAACCAAATAAAACCTAGGGAGCCAAAAAAGCCAGTTTGCTCAAGATAAAATTATTAATTAGACGGAGTCGACTCAACTAAGTTCAAGGCTCCGATAAATAGTCCGGTTCCAAGGAATAAAATCAAGTCCATGATAAAATAAATAAAATTAGTTCCCTAGGGAGAGGAGAGGCAGCTATTAGCGTCCTCCCTCATATAATCCATTCTCTCACCCATGTCAAGGATGCCACTTTGTAGTATAAAGACCAGTACGGTAAAGCAAATCCTGCTATTTTTTTCATATCTTGAAGTGCTTTCATCTTTATTCTAGGTCTCTTCCCTTGCCATATAAACTGGTTTGTGGTGCACCAATTTCAGACAGTCCTGGGAGACTCTCCCGAGGAACTGCTGAATTTCCAGGTTTTTTTTAGTGGGGTCCAGGGCTTCCTGGACTTCATTGAGCCTTCCCAGAGAGAGGCTCACTGCAGGCAGCTTCATCTGGGGGCTGTCACATGCGGAGGCATGCGAGTAGACCCCAGATAGCTCCGACATGAGAACCTAGGAGAGAGCACTCAATGGCAACCATTGAGTGCCAAGACATGATCAACCGATCCTAAGGAGTCTTTATTACCTGTGTAGAGAAGAAATAAAGTTGTTCTACAACACTGTGAGTACCTGGGCTATACAATATTGACTTTCCATGGAAGAGCTGATGTCCCTTTAAATTTTAAAGCTAGGATCTATAAGGAAAAGGAGGGGTGGTTCCCCCCCTTCCCTGGCAAGCGGCTTAGAATAGTTCTTCTGGTTCCCCCCCCCCCAACCTTTTAAAAAGTTTTAGGGGGCTGCTTTTTGCAATTACATACAGTTGGACAAGGTACTGCTTTCATTTCACTTTGGATTACTTTATTTTTCTTCTTTTGACATATTTTTGGAAAGATTTAATTTTACCTTTTATTGATGGGAGCTTTATAACTAAGTTGAACTTTTGCTGGCTCTCTGCCTGAGATATTAAGTGTTATTAGTGTTATTCCCCCCTTTTTTGGTAGATTAAATACAGTGAAAACATAAACAGTGAACAGAGTCCTTGGAATGTTTTCTTCTTTCTAAGAGATCTTATTTTTGAAACTATAAATTGGACTAAAAGTTATGTATTTTGGAAGATTCCAGTTTGCAGTAAAAATACTATCTTGGAATTTTTTCCTGACTTTTCCCCTTTGGATTGTTGAACCTGTGGAATAATGTTTTTTAAGTTTTAAGTTTTAAGCTGTAAAAGCTACTCCTTATGTGAAGACCTGATTTTGGAATACAAACTTTTCTTGGATAACTACTATTGGCTTCTTCCTGGGTTCTATTCTTCTTACTGGAATATTGTGGATTACTTGGCTCTTATTGGATATTGTTTCATTTTTTGTTTTTTCCCTTTATTGGAATATTATAGACTATCTTCTGGATTCCCTTGGCTCATAAAAGATTCTCTGTGGTTTATAAATATTTTTTCCCTTGAAGAAAATCGATTTAAGTCCTTAAAGTGAAAGAAAACAGTTGGATCTTTAATTAAGCTATAAAATAGAGACAAGCTTTAAGGAAGAGAGAAGAAAGAGGAAGACATTGTTAAACATCATTTCTGTGAGATAATACTCTGTATTTTATCCTCTTGCTTCTTAAGTGGGGGCTGTTGGGTCTAAACTGTGAGATATTGTTTAAGCATGAAGTGTTCCTGTAGTAAAGTCAACAACTGATAAAAGTATGCTTCATGGACAAAAACACATAAATACTAGAAGAATGTGAAATTGTAAACAATTAAAACTTCTGTCTTTGTTTTGAGAGTGATCTTCTGGTTAATAATAATTTTTTTAAAAGATTTTTTACTGGAAGAAGGGGTGTGTGATTCTCAGCTGTGTACGGAAGTATTTAAACATGGCTAGTGAAACCGAGAAATTGCCTGGCCCATCCCCAGCGCAAGTGAAATCTGTGGCAAACACTCTGGCACAAATTACCATTAAGAATTCACAGAGCCGTATTCAGGAAAGTGTCTCATCAGCTGTGAATCAGGCAGTTGAAGCTGCTTTTCCATCTGCTGTTGGTGCTGCAGTAGAACCAATTCAAGCAAAACTGGACTCCTTGGCCCAACAGATGACTACTCAAACAGAAGAAATTAAAAAGCAGATTTTGGACAATAAACAAGAGATATCCACTCTGGTGAAGATGACAAGCAAATTGGAAAACAAGTCTGAAGAAATAGATCTCCAAATACAGACCATAAAGACAAAACAGGTCTCTATGGAAAATACACTAATAAAATTGGAGATTGAAAAAGTGGCTTATATTTTAAGATTTCAGAATATTCCAGAAAAGAAAGATGAAGACATTAAATCAGATATGCTACAGATTTTAGCAGAATATATGAAAGCAGAAAGCGTAAAAGAAGCATATGATGGAATTGATGTGGTTTTCAGAATGAACTCTGCGTATGTGAGAAGAAATAAATTACCCAGAGAAGTCCATGTTAGATTTTACAAGACATCAATGTGAGACAAGATTTAAAAACCTCAACTGAAATATCTCTTCAAATAGAAGAAACAGAAATTAGAATATTAAAAGAAGTTCCTTGGAGGGTGAGAGAAAAAATACAAGACTACACATGCCTTGCAAGTCTTTTAAGGAAAAATGGAATCCCTTATAGATGGCTACTTCCTGAAGAAGACACAGAATCAACTCAATTTGTAAAATAGAAGATTTTCTTAATACATATGGAGAAGACCTATAAACCTAAGAGGAAGAATCAAAGGAGACGGATGAAGAAGAGACTCAAGATCAAGGTGCATCAGGCTCTACCAGACTAGAACAAAGACCTAAAAAGGAAAAGGTAAAGACTGTTACATTCCAAGTTGTCACCAGATTACAACAGAAGAAAAAAAAATGGAAATCAAAAAGTTATACAAGATGGATAGAAGGAAACTAAAAAAAAATTCAATTAATGTAAATGGACTGAATGCCCCACAAAAGAGAAGACAGATATTTCAGTAAATTTAAGAAGATGCAATTGGATGTTATATGCTTACAGGAGACTCACATTAAACATTCAGATCAAAAAATTTTAGAGATAAAGAAACTTGGAAAAGCCTTTGTGTCGGCAGATGAACGGGGAAAAAAGAGGAGTAGTGACATATGTTAAAGAATATCTTCACCTGCAATTAGTATATGACAAGAAGGGGGACTCACAATATTTGCGGGGGGGAAGAGAAGCTCCATGGGAGGAGAAGGAAGCAGCCGCAGGTGAGCCTTCTCCCCTGCCTCCCATCCCCAACACCCAAAGCGAGGCCTGTGCCCCTCCAAGCCTTCTCCCTTCTCCCCCCCAGCACCGGCATTGAGGCCTGAACTCAGCCCGCCAAGCTTTCTCCCTTCCCCCTTCCCTAGCAGTGGTGGCAGTGGTGAGGCCTGGCCAGCCTGCCAACCTTTCTCTCCCCTCTCTTGCAGCGACGAGGCCTGAGCTCGGCCCACCAAACTTTCTCCCTCCCCCCCGGGCGGTGGCAAGGGCTGATCATCTTACAGCTGCCAGCCGGCCAAGCCTTCTCCCTCCCCCTCCCTGGCGGTGGCGAAGCTGTTCTCAGAGTGTTCGCTGCGCCTGCACAGGGAACGCTCTTGTACTTTTAGTGGGATTTAAATACCCCCTGCATATTTTTTCTAAGTTTTCAGATTTTTCTGCACATATGGGAATTGCCCCAAATGTGCAGGAAAACCTCCCTGCCCCCCAAGTGCCCCCGATGTGCTGATTTAGATATCCGCATGGAGGGGGCATGTTGGGAATTAGATATATAGATTCTGAAGATGGTAGAACACTGATGGTTCAAATACAGAGACAAGCTAAAACAACTCCGATTGTCAATATATACACACCTAATCAGGATCAAAAAAAATGTTTAGAAATTTTTGCAGGCGATCATATCAAAACAAAATTTTGAAGAAATTTGTATAATTGGAGACTATAATGCTGTCTTTAATAAAGTCCTTGATAGGAAAAAGCAAACAGGAAAAAAGAAACAAGAAAATGAATTACCAAATTCATTTTTACAACTGATAGAAGAATTTAATTTGGTAGATTCCTGGAGAATTAGAAATATTAACAAAGAGGACTTTACCTTTTTTTCAGCAAGGCATAGGTCATGGTCAAGATTAGACACGGCTTGGATTTCAATAACTATGATAAATGACATTGGATGCAGAGATTCTACCAGCAACATTTGCAGACCACAATCCTATACTTTTAATGTTACAAGATACATTTAAAAACCTAGTCTATTAATACATGGCTATTAAAAATGAAAAGTTTATAACAGATTCCAAAAAAGAATTTCAAGAGTTCTTCAAACAAAATATACAACCGGATATCTCCATTGATATAGTATGGGACGCTTTCAAGGACTATGCAAGGGGATGGATCATCGACAAGATGCTTGGATGAGGAAGCAAAAGAAACAAAAATTTACCCAGATTGAAGACCAAATTAAAAAAGAGGAAGAAAAGATGAAGAGGGAGTCTTCTACTGAGCAAACAAGGATTAAGATAAAAAATCTACACCATCAAATGAACACAAGAAATAGCAAAAAAAATTACCTATGCAAAACAAAACTATTTTGAGAATGCAAACAAACCAAATAGATTGTTAGCATATAAATTAAGGAAAGAGAAGCACATAAAAATATTGAGAGATGAAATGGGAGAGGAAAAGAATATTCCTAGAGATTTGAAGAAGATTATTGAGACCTTATATAATAATTTATATCAGAAAAGAGAAGCCACCAAAGAAGAAGTTAAAGAATTAAAAAAAATATAATGATAAGAAATTCACAGAAGATCAAAGGAAAATTTAAAATGAACTGAAATAACTGAAGCGGTCAAAAATCTAAGGAAAGGGAAAACACCGGGTTCAGACGCTTTCCGGCAGAGTTCTATCAAACTTTTGAAGATCAAATAATGCCTTTAAAATATACAGTACAAAATATTATAAAGGAGAAGAAAATACCAGGGACCTAGAATGAACCTTTAATTACTCTAATTCACAAACAAGATACGGATGAGAAGGAAATAAAAAAAATATAGACCAATATCACTATTGAATGTGGATTATAAAATCTATGCTTCTATATTGGCCGCAAGGCTGAAAAAAGTCATTCTGCAAGTTATTCATCAAGATCAAGCAGGTTTTTTTACCTAAAAGACAGAAAAGAGACACTGTAAGGACTATTTTGAATGTACTTGAATATTTTGAAGCACACCCAGAGAAACAGATGCCCTTGTTTTTTTTTAGATGCTGAAAAAGCCTTTGACAATATTAGCTGGAACTTTATGTTAAAACAATTAACAATTTGGAACTGTGGAGAAGATTTTTATACAATGGTCAGAACAATTTATACTAAACAGCAAGGAAAGTTTCTGGTGAATGGGGATCTATCACAAAATACTGAAATACAAAAAGGAACCAGGCAAGGATGTCCCCTCTCCCCGTTACTTTTTATCTTTGCTCTTGAAACATTAAACAACCTAGTGAGAAAAGCTATTCAGATTAAAGGACTCAAAATAAAAGGAGAAGAATATAAATTACAAGCATTTGCAGATGACTTAGTATTCATTCTAGAAGATTCATTAGACTCAACCTATAAATTTATTATAAGAATATGGACAGGTAGCTGACCTGAAAATTAATTTTAAGAAAACTAAAATATTGACCAAAAAATGCACTGTAGACTAGATCCAACAACTACAAAGTATCTCAGGCACTGAAGTCCAAAAGAAAGTGAAATATTTAGGAATAACCCTGACAAATAGATGTAGTTCTTTACTGCAGGATAACTATATAAAACATCTGTCAGAAATTAAGAAGGATCTGGAAAAATTGAAGGACCTGCAGATATCTTTTATGGGAAGAATAGCTGCTGTAAAAATGAATATTTTACCAAGACTCATATTTCTATTCCAAACTATTCCATTTTTAAAAAACCAACAGTATATTTCTTGTCTTGATAGACATTCCTCCCGTGTCTTCTTTCCAGCTTTCTCTTTATCTTGATCGCTAGTCTTCTGTTTTTCATCATTTTATGGAGGTATGTTAGAAAGAGGGGGAAGCTTTATTCTCTTAAAAATAGTCAGCATTTCCTCAATGTTTGAAGCTGTAAATGTTTTTCTCTCTTGATGAATAATCAATGCAAATGGGAAACCCCATTCTTATCTGTCTCCCTTTTCTTTTAAAATATCAGTAAAACAACACAGTTCCTGACACTGCCTTAAGGTCTCAGGAGCCAAATCTTGTAAAATTTGCAGAGGGGTGCCATTATGAGATCATTGTTCTTTCTCCTTAAGACCACAGACAACCTTAGAGGACTATGTAGCCCTGAGGAAGGACTATTCTGATTTCTGGGATAAGTTTAAACAAAAATTGATTTATTTAATAAATAATAAAATAGGTTTCTGTTTATTTTGAATTGTTGCTGAAAAAAGGAACTTGTAAATATAACTGGCAAAGCTTGGTGTCACAAACAGTCTCTCAAACTCCAATACTCCACTCTGACAGGCTTAGACAGTCTAATCTCTCTCTCTCATATATATAGCCCACAGGCTAAACTCTTTGTCTTATTCATACAGAATAGACTCAAACTCTCATAGTCACACAGACTATGCTCTCTCTCTAAACTTCACACACAGAATCACCTCATAGAGACACCCCTCTTCCCACACTCTCAGTCATCAGCCAATCACATCACACTTGTCTCCCTCTATCACTCACCTTACATTACATTCCCACATGTATTTTGGTGGGGACACTTGCACAGAGCTTACTGCTCTGGTATAAGAGAGTTCTGGGTGAAGGTCAATTTGTGCCGCTAAACAACTGTTGATAAAGTGGTCCTCGGTGGTCTCCTTCTGAGAGCTTCACACCCAGCTCCTTCACTCAGTGATCTTGCTAATCTTCCCATGTGGGACTGCACAGAAGCCACGACGATGAAAACAAGGTTGCACTTACCTGTAACTGTTGTTCATCGAGTGGTCTTCTGTGCAGGCACACATTCCTCCCTCCTGCCCCACTGTGAACTCTCTGGAACTTTGGTTTTCTAGGGGTCTCCAGCGGCGGCATGGAGAGAAATGAGGGAGTACTGCCTCTCCTTCTGGTCATGTGAGCATTTTGGCAGGAAAGCGCCAGAGGGAGGAGGGGCACTCATAGTCTATTAGAAAGCTTGGAAATCTTTCTTGCTTTTATACTTTGTTACATATTATCATCTTTAAGATATATAATTATGTTAGATAACCCTTATTTTCCTTTCTGTAGTCTCCTTATACTATTTATTTGTTTCCTCAAAATGTACGCACACTAAAGTGGAATTGATATTTCATGTTATTGAGCAGTTATTCAGAGACAAGGAAATTCCACTTACTAACATACTTGTGCAACTGATGGAGCACCATCAATAACTGGTTGCTACCGTGGGTGTGTTGCTTACTTTAAAAATGCAGTGCCAAATGTCTCATTCACCATGTCATTCATCACCAATGTCTGGTTGCAAAAAAATTCAGTGATTGCCTGCACAAGTCATTACACATTACGGCAGTGAATGAAGTTAAAGCCCAGGAGCTCTGTGTTGAGAATGTTGAAGATTTTGAACATTTGCTGCTTCATACTGGAGTTTTTTGGCTTATCAACTGTGTGAGTGGGTAATAAATGTGTTTTCAGATACTGAAGGAGTTGAGGTATTACAGGAAGAACTAACTGAGCTACAAAATGACATTGAGCTAAACCCAAAATTTAAGAAATATTACCAAGAGATTTGGTTACAGAAGGGAATTTCTGATTGTTGACCAGAACTATGGATGGTAGTTAAGAAGCTCCTTGTTGTATTTCTAACATTATATATGGTGGAACATAGTTTGGGATGGTCATCCAACTTTGCTTCAAACAAAGAAATTGACTTCAGATTACCAAATGTGGTAATTCAAGACTCCTGCTGAGTGACTTTAAACCAGACACTGGGAAACTGCTATCACTTCATCAAGCCCATCCATTGCATTAAAAATGTACTGAACAGTGAAATAGTTACTAAGTGTGGTATCTAAGATTCTTGCTAAATGACTGAAAAATTGGTATCACTGGATCAAGCTCATCATTTTGTTGAATAAATTAAAATTTAAAAGTTTTAATTGGATTTTGAATAAATGTGCAATTAATTGTAAGCGGGGGGGTTAATTTTATTGTTATTGTCTTCCTTAGTGGGTCATGCAAACTGCTATTCTGAATGTTATTTATAGGGTAGGGTAAGGGGCACTGGGGATGACTTTATGGAACCAAGCTGGTGGTGGCCCAAAAAGGTTTGGGAATCACTGGGCTAGACCTTTCCCCCAACACATTGCATATTATGTAGAAATTGTTTTTCTCCCTTTCTCATCAGTATATTGGTATTCAAACATAGGCTTTGCTTTTTGTAAACTTCTCTCAAGGAGCTGTGGACATGGTCCTCTGCTGCAGAGCTTGCTTCCTCCAGCACTAGGTACTTCCACTTGTGCTAAACCGGTCTTTTTAAAGGAGTCCCAAAGTGCCTATTGCAAGAGGAATGTGTTGCATAACAGGGGGACCACCTCTGCACCACTCAGAGAGAAGTACATGCACAACAAAGCTATAAGGATCCAAGCCGTGATATCAGCTTCTTCTACTATGAAGTGTATTATACAGTGTATTATACCACCTAATTTTGCTGTGTGCGTAGACTCAGTCTGACATACAGCTTTCCAATGCAGTGTAAAGCTCAGAAGGGCTGTGTTCCAGTTGTCAAGTATATAAATATTGCCAACTTTATTAGTGATAATTATATTTACTCTGCTTCGTTCCCAGGCACTAAATTTTACAATTCCTTCCATTTAGCAAAACTGCACAATAATGAGCATAACATGTCACAACTGTACTGATGAAGAGGCTGGTGCAGCTAATGTAGAGACAATAATTAAAAATTAAACGAAGTAATTATTATGCCTTTGAGCTTAAAAAACTAATATCTTTCACTAATATTTTAAAAATTGGTATAGCATTCTTGCCCTTGGGTCCAAACAAATGTGTCTACTTCACTGATTTCAATGTAATGTAATGTTCACTTCTGGAAAAAAACACACACCCAAAGATTAGATAATATGTATAATTAAACTAGGTTTCCTTTTTAGCATTATTAAAATAATTATTAATAATCTTGATTTTTTTTCTTGCACAGCACAAACATCTGCTGAGTCTTTTGGTATATCGAATTACAGAGAGTAATAATCAAACTTTTCAAGTTTAAAAAATATATGATTGGTAATGTCTGAATATACCGTAATTTTGTGGAACAGATGTTGAAGATTCTATCAAAAGACACTAAAAAAGTCCTATGGGAAACGTATTCATCCTTAATATTTAATAAAAGACATTCTAGATATATATAAAAGAATTCATATTTCCTTTATTGCGTAACAATATAACTAGAATAGAGACTTCGTAATCATCACTAAATGCTTTCAGCAAAAAAAAAAAATTCAGGGAATTCAAAACACATATCCCATTCATCTCCCCAAACAACTCACAGACTGTACTTCAAATGCATTGCTGGACTATTAGGTAATCCTTCTTTGTTTAGATTCAGTAGGGTTCAGTGACAAACATTCATCTTTTTCCATACAAGACTTTGGTTTAGTTTAAGATTCCTCCAGCTTCAATTCCAAATCTTTTTTTTACTATGGAAGTTAAGGAAACAATACAATTAAATCTAAATGGGAAAAAAAACTGTCTGACAATTATTTAAATTTTTAGAAGATTTATATGTTATCTGTGTAATTATTTTGGTCTTAATGAACATTTTCATCTGTATATAGATCAATAGAATTAGACAAAGTATTTGAAACAAACTTTCACTCTGTGTTGTTACTTTGCAGTTGCTTCGAAGTAAGTTTTTAAAATATTGTCACTTTGCAAACAAGAATTTCTTAAGAAGAAAAGATTTCACACATACACTCCTCAGAAAAAAATTGAACAGACATATTTAAAGATCAGTATGCAACTCTTTTCCATGCCAATATGCACATACTTTCCACCACTACAATTTTTGTTCTTATTTTAACAGGTGAAAGTAATTAGATTGAAAATTATTGCGTTGTGAATGGTCTTGCTTAAGAAAAATAAAATATACTCCATAAATACTCAAATGAAATAAAAATCAGATGGAAGTTACCTGTTTCGTGTCACCACTTAGTTGACAACCAACTATAAAAAAAAAATAAACAAGCGTTTCAGTATCTTATCAGATTCTGTAATGGCTATGCAAATAAAAGGTAAATTTTGAGAACAAATCAGAAGGGTTTTGTTTGGGCAGTAAATGAATCATAGAATCATAGAATGTTAGAGTTGGAAGGGACCTTGCAGGTCATCTAGTCCAACCCCCTGCACTCTGCAGGAGCATAGCCGAAAGACAGCCCTACAACATATTAACCAAGTGGTTCAAAACTATTCTTTGTTATGCTTGGAGGCCAACACCACAACATCACTGTTTAAAATGAGTTATACTTACTTCAGAGTTGCAAACCATGGCAGCTCTCTAGCTTTGCAAGCAGACAAGCCAGAGCAGGAATTCGATGAGAGCAAATAAGTCAGTGCATGAATATAGCTCAGTGTAGTCACTGAGACTTAAGAGTATAAATCTTTGCCAATCTGTGCAATAGAAGTCTTCAGTGATAATAGCATAGACACAGTGAAATGATGCTGATATAAGAAGATAGGATTCCTACTTTGCCACTGCTGCGGGTGGCAATATAGCAATAGTAGAACTAACTCCAACTGGATCATACTGAATACATGGATATTTGGCATTAAAGAGCATAGAAAGTGTAATTAGGGCAGGAATGGTGTTGGTTGCACCTTTAAACGGCATTTGAAAGACCTTTCAGTGACTCAAAAGCCTAGACTATGGCACAGTTTAGTCCATAGGCATTTCTCTCCCAAGTTAACAATGTTTTCCCATAGCAAGTCAGGTCAGACTTCAGCATCTCAACTCTGTTTACAGAGTACAGAACATCAGATATTGGGACCAAATATGTTGCTTGCATTATCATAATTGCCTCAGCTCCTAAAAATCATGCACACAATAGAATCAAATTTTCCAAGGCTTTTGAGTTAATTGATAGCAATGTCTACAGTTACATAATGTAGAACATAGATCCAGAGGAGTTATCCGTGTTAATCTCCTGCTGCAAAATAATAAAAAGCCAAGTAGCACCTTTAAGACTAAAAAACTTTATTGTTGCAAAAGCTTTCGAGAAATACAGCTCTCTTCGTCAAATGGATTTGATGAAGAGCTGACTTAAAATCATATCAATTCTAACTCAACCTCATACAGAGTTTGAACTGATATTGAAATTATACGAGACACAAAATAGGGGGCTGATATCAACCACGTATCAGCTTCTACTAAGAGACAAACCTTCTAAAATTATGCCTTACCAAATTGCATGGCAGAAGGATTGTGAAGTCCCCTTAGACGACGAAATCTGGTCGGACTTATGGGCTTCGCAAGCACGTTTCCCCCGCTCTATACCAACGGAGCTGCCAAAGTTTAAGATCATGACGAGATGGTATCTCTGCCCACAAAAACTCTCACACATGAGCCCAGCACGGTCTCCACTATGTTGGAAGGGCTGCCAACAGGTTGGTACATTTGCACATTGCTGATGGCAGTGCAGCAAAATTCAAACTTTTTGGAAAGAAATACAATGCTATGTCTGAAACATTACAGAAATAGATATGCCAATTTGTCCAGCAAGCCTTTTCCTTGATCACTGGTCAGCACACATAGAGAACTACAAACACAAAGCTACCTTAAACATTCTGATATACGCTGCGAGAACTTCCATAGCTGCCTGTTGGAAAGACACCAACCCACCCACCATCCAACTCTGGTACCGTAAATTATGGGATCAGTTCTTAATAGACTGTGTCACATACAAACTGAACAACGCCTCTCTAAAGCCAATTAAACACCAATTTATGGCAAAATGGGAACTCAGATTTTCTCACTAAAGAGGAATTCATACCTACCTCCTGGTCCCACTTCCAGCAATGGTTGTGAAATAATCCTTTCTTGTAATCACACTACACACTAAGATATGGTGATATATAGTTGGTTACCTTCTCTCCTACTCCAGAAGAATGTATAGGCTAATCTGTAGATGTATATTATATTGTTAGTTATTCTGTATAGAGTTAATTCTTTCTTGTTACATCCTGTTCTGCAATCATATGATCATCAATCAGTGTTTGGAAACATCTTTACTGAAATTGTAATATATATCATTTACATGCAATATCAAGTTACTCATGTATATTGAACTACTTACCATACTAAAATTCTTGTATTTTTGATGTATTTTGGAAAAATTCAAATAAAATATAAATTAAAAAAATGCATCTGACAAAGAGAGCTGTGTTTCTCCAAAGTTTATGCTACAATAAAGTTTGTTAGTCTTAAAGGTGCTACTGGGCTTTTTATTATAATCTAGAACTATTCAAAGTCTTAGAAGATGATGCTGTTAAAGTGCTGCACTCCATTTGCCAGCAAATTTGGTAAACGCAACAGTGGCCACAGGATTGGAAAAGGTCAGTATACATTCCAATCCCAAAGAAGGGCAATGCCAAGGAATGTTCAAACTATCGCACAATTGCACTCATATCACACGCTAGTAAGGTCCTACAAGCTAGGCTTCAACAGTACGTGGATAGAGAACTGCCAGAAGTACAAGCTGGGTTTCGAAGAGGTAGAGGAACTAGAGATCAAATTGCCAACATTCGCTGGATTATGGAGAAAGCAAGAGAGTACCAGAAAAACATCTACTTCTGCTTCATTGACTATGCCTTTGACTGTGTGGATCACAACAAACTATGGCAGGTCCTTAAAGAGATGGGAGTACCAGACCACCTCACATGTCTCTTGAGAAACCTGTATAAGGGCCAAGAAGCAACAGTTAGAACCGGATATGGAACAACTGATTGGTTCAGCATAGGAAAAGGAGTACGACAAGGATGTATATTGTCACCTTGCTTATTTAATATATATGCAGAGTACATCATGCGAAATGCTGGCCTGGATGAATCACAAGCGGGAATTAAGATTGCTGGGGAAAAGATCAACAACCTCAGATATGCAGACGATACCACTCTAATGGCAGAAAGTGAAGAGGACCTTAAGAGCCTCTTGCTCAGGGTAAAAGAAGAGAGCGCAAAAGTGGGCTTGAAGCTCAACATCAAAAAAACTAAGATCATGGCATCCGGCCCCATCACTCCTTGGCAAATAGAAGGGGAAGTCGTGGAAGTAGTGACAGACTTCACATTCCTGGGATCCCAGATCACCGCAGACTGTGACTGCAGCCATGAAATTAAAAGACGCCTGCTCCTTGGGAGGAAAGCGATGGCGAACCTAAATAGCATGATAAAAAGTAGAGACATCACCCTGCCAACAAAAGGCCGCATGGTCAAAGCAATGGTATTCCCAGTAGTCAAGTATGGCTGCGAGAGTTGGACTATAAGGAAGGCCGAGCGCCGAAGAATAGATTCTTTTGAACTATGGTGCTGGAGAAGACTCTTGAGAGTCCCTTGGACTGGAAGTAGATCAAATCAGTCAATCCTAAAAGAAATCAACCCTGACTGTTCCCTGGAAGGCCAGATAATGAAACTGAAGCTCAAATACTTTGGCCACCAAATGAGAAGGGAGCACTCACTGGAGAAGACCCTGATGCTGGGAAAGATTGAAGGTCAAAGAAGACGGGGACGGCAAAGGATGAGATGGTTAGACAGTGTCATCAATGCAACGAACATGAAATTGAGCCAACTTCAGAGGACAGCGGAAGACAAGAGGGCGTGGCGGGTGATGATCCATGGGGTCGCGAAGAGTCGGACTCGACTGTGCGACTGAACAACAACAACAAGAACAGTATAAAAAGTCATTTTTCCTTAACTAAGATTTACATACATGCAGATTAAAGAAGTAGAAAAATTCAAATAGGCTCTGTACCCTAGAGGTATTTTAGATTCCATTATTGTGAGTGTCGTATATATTACGTATGCAGTTTTCCATTTCAAATTGAGTTGCTTATATCGTAAAATATACAACAAAGGAATATTTTAATTACAATATACCCAATTATAATTTGACACAAGAGCTATAAAATTATCCATTGCAGCCAACTACATTACCTTGTCATAAACAGAAAGATAATGCTATAGTCTAAAGGGGAGCATCAGCAACACCTGTAAGTATAGACATATTTCTCCAATGCTGTTTTCAGATGCTACAGTTCTGGCACTCAAACTTTGCATAAGAGGTGATCACATAACCCACAATTCTTTCAATATGCATAGCTGCCATTTTGTGTAACTAGGGTAAATCACATATTTTGCAGCTTCAGTACACACAGTCATATGCACAGATGGGAGGCCTGCAACTAGCAGCAATCTTTCCTTATGTGCAATTCGAGTGCCAAAATGAAAAGAATGTTCCCCTCTTGGAAGAACTATTTGTGTTTGGGACAACAAATAATAGTGGTTCAAGTTGCAAACAAAGATCGGGGAGCTCGGAATACAAATCACTACTCTGCCATGAAACTTGCTGGGTGATGTTTGTTCATTTGATTACTTCTAACTCACTTTTCTCTACTCAAAATGGTCTAGAAGGAGCTTACAATATGAGAAAACAGCAAATCATCAAATACAATGAATCTAGTCATTGTCAACAGACTAAACCAGAAGGGGGGCACATTGATGAACAAAAACTAATGAAGAAGACTCAGTATGGGTTCTGTAAGGGAAGATCTTGTCTCACTAACCTGTTAGTGTTCTTTGAGGGGGTGAAAAAACATGTGGACAAAGGGGATCCAATAGATGTTATTTACCTTGACTTACAGAAAACATTTGATAAAGTTCCTCATCAAAAGTTCCAAAGTATGCTCAATAGTCATGGGATAAAAGGACAAGTCCTCTTGTGGATCAAAAACTGCCTAATTACTAAGAAACAGAGAGTATGGGCAATTTTCTCAGTGGAGGGTGGTAAGCAGTGGGGTACTGCAGGGTTCAGTACTGGGTCCAATGCTTTTTAACTTGTTCATTAATGATTTGGAGTTTAGAGTAAGCAGTGAAGTGGCTAAATTTGCAGATGACACGAAGTTGTTCAGGGTGCTGAGAACCAGGGAGGATTGTGAGGCACTCCTAAGGGATCTGTCGAGGATGGATGAGTGGGTGTCAACATAGCAAATGGGGTTCAGTGTGGCCAAGTGCAAAATGATGCACATTGCATTGATGGGGTCCAAACTGGCGGAGACTGGCCAAGAGAGAGATCTTGGAGTCATAGTCGATAACTCACTGAAAATGTCAAGACAGTGTGTGACAGCAATAAAAAAGGCCACCACTATGCTGGGGATTATTCGGAAGGGAGTTGAAAACAAATCAGCCAGTTTCATAATGCCCCTGTATAAATTGATGGTATGACCTGATTTGAAATACTGTGTACAATTCAGGTCACCACACCTCAAAAAGGATATTATAGCACTGGAAACGATGACTGAGAGGGTGACATGACAGAGGATAGACTATGCATGGGAAAGAGCAAGTAGAGAAAGAAGCACTCTTCCCCTTTCTCACAATACAAGAACTTGTGGGCGCTCCATGAAATTGCTGAGCAGTTGGGTTAGAACGGATAAAATAAAATATTTCTTCACCTAAAGAGTGATTAACACAAGGAATTCACTGCCACAGGAGATGATAGTGGCTATAAGCATGGACGGCTTCAAGAGGGAATTGGATAAACATATGGAGCAGAGGTCTATCACTGGCCATTAGCCACAAGGTATAGATAGGGAGGAATTTCAGACAGCCCATATATTCCGGTACAGAAATGGTTCCCTAACTGTTTCTGGTCTGACATTTCAGACAGAACTTTTTTAGTAACGGTTCCCTACTGGAATATATTTTCACTTTCAGACAGAAATGTTTCTGTCCTGTTCAGGAAACGTGGCTGAAGCGTTTTACCTGTAAACTGCTTCCAAGAGGTCTTCAATTTCTTGTACCATTTCTGGAATTTTGTTGAAGAGGTTCTGGAACTCCGTTCTCGCATACTCCCCCAGAAAAAAAGACCTGGTTATTAGAAAAAACAAGTGGAGACCCGCAAGAAACTTGCGGAATGGTTATCCTGTTCCTCACACCTTTGCTTCCTCCTGTCTCCCTCTACCTCTCTCACACTCTTTTTCCCTTCTGCCCCCTTTTTCTTTTTCTCCTCCAGCTATGGCATTATACTGATCTGTAGTTCCTTCCCTCCTCAAATCCCATCCTCCCCAGGCTCCACCCCACAAATGTCCAGGAATTTCCCAACCTGGAGTTGGCAACACAATTTCCTTCCCACCCAACAGCCAACCTACCTTTATCTGCCTCTCTGTCTGCAACTTTCCATCTCCACACCCCTCCCCCACAGCCTCTACCTAGGAAAATTACAGTTTTTCTCCACAGTGGGGACCAAAACAGCTTACATTATTCTCTCCTACTTTTTATCTGCACAACAACCCAGCTTTCATAGGGTGGCTGCTGATGAAGAGTAGCAAGCAGCTGGGCCTACTTGAGTCATGCAAATCAGGTGGTATCAAGGCACCCAGAGGGTGCTGCCGAGGGATGCCAGCCTCCAGGTGGGACCTGGGGATCCCCTGTAATTCCTGCTCATTTCCAGACTACAAAGATAACTTCCCATGGAGAAAATGGATGCTTTGGAGGGTGGACTCTGTGACATTGTACCCCACTGAGGTCCCTGTCCTCCCCAGGCTCCACCCCCAAATCTCCAGGAGTGTCCCAGCCTGGACCTGGCAACCTTATCCAGAATCCCCTGTCGGTGGCCGGGGGGGACCTGGCAACCCTAAAGTGCTGGCAGGCCCAGGCTTGGCAACCTCTAAGTGGGGCCTGAAGGAAACCCCCCCCCCAGACTTACAACTGAATTCAAGGCAGCAGAGATCTGTCTCCCTGGAGAAAATGACTGTTTTAAAAGGTGGACTCTGTGGCATTATACCCAGTTGAGGCCTCTCCCTTCCCCAATCCCACCTCAAAACCTCTAGGGACTCC